>NC_135740.1:47888449-48040949 GCF_041903045.1 Epinephelus lanceolatus | reverse complement strand
TTACTGACCAAGCAGTGGATTTTAACGACTTGGATTGAGACTAGATTGATTAAACATTTTTGATTTCATACAGATTAAAAACAGAGCAGAGATCACAGGAGCACCGACTGAGAGGAAACTCTCCTCGTTTTATTCCAACACAGTAGGCGAAATTAATTTTGACTGAAATCAGTGGAAAAGTTGTTTGGTTTGAGGCTGGAACACATCGACACTGCACAGTGCTGCAGGAAATGTATTGATTTACATGATTAGTTGATTGATTGATTATTCAGACAGAAAATTAATCAGCAACTATTTTGATCCTTTAAGATGTCGACTTTAGAGACTTTATACACCGGAGTTAAACAGAACGGATTTTGTTTCACTCTCAGTATTAAAATGATTATATTCACATAATTCAACAGCAGCGTTTCTTCATCGGCAAATTTAAAATCATCAGACGTCACTAACAGCTGTTTGTATGACGAATCTAAAGTCTGTATGATTTTAATAATCTGACATAAAACAAACAGAGTGAGTGGAGATCGTTCAGGTGTAGTGTGTGTGCGTGTGTGTGTGTGTGTGTGTGTGTGTGTCCTAACATGCTGTGTGTACGACTGCAACACACCTCAGCGAAGTGTACTTAAGACCTCATGCTGCTCGCCCCATTCGCAGGGATAATATGATTAAGAGCCACCTATGGTGCTTTGTGACTTCCTCTGTGTGTGTGTGTGTGTGTGTGTGTGTGTGTGTGCATGTGCGTGTGTGTGTGTGTGTGTGAGAGTGTGTGTGTGTGTGTGTGTGTGAGTGTTTGGAGGGGAGCTGGTCAGCAGCCAAAAGCAGCATCTTAATCTGTGCTTGGTGCTCTTCCTCCTGCAGGGCTGAAGCAGCACGACACAGAGCTTCGACCTCAGCTCGAGCCAAATCATCGGCTGACTATCACCTGTACAAGGTTACATTAACACACTGACTGTACATAGTCCAGGACCTGACTATCACCTGTACAAGGTCACATTACAGTTTTTGCCCGTTGCTTGAACACGTTTTGCAAAACTTGACTCATTGTGTCAAAACTCTACACACAAGCAAATAAGACACAACACTGGGAAATAAACCATTCACATCTATGTCAAACTGAAACTCTGCAATGAAAACCTAACAATCCTTTGTCAAAATGTCACTCTGATGACAAAATGATACCCACTTGCATCATATGAATACACTTTCAGATCAGCAGCAACACACTAGTCTACTTTATATAAAACACTGCAGTCTTTCATTTTCACTGTTTTTATTCAGTTCCACAGAAGGCACGTTTTCACAACAACCAAAAAATTAAATACTCAATTCAAAATCATTACATTACAGTAGTGTATTTTACAGTACAGTAAATTCAGTTAAAGCAAAAATAAAACAAACAATACACTACTGTAAATACAGAAAAACACAATTGTGCGCAAGTGGGCTTATGGATCCTGCCGTCTGTTGGGGTCTGGCCACAGGATCTCATCAACATCACAAGCAATGTCTTCTCTCGCTAAGCATCGGGGAAAATATCCCCTTGTGTGCTGAATCCATCCCTGGATTGACCTTACCTCAGTGTCTCCGCAGGCCTGTTCCATTGCCTGCAGAAGAGGCGTACAAGCATGTGGTTGGCGGTCATATACGCGCCATCTCCAAGCGGAAAAGAATTCCTCTATGGGATTTAGAAATGGCGAGTAAGGGGGCAAGTACACAACTTCAAATTGATCATGGTTAGTGAACCAGTTCTGGACCAGAGCAGCCCGATGGAAACTAACATTATCCCAGACAACAACAAACCTGGGCTGCTCTGGTCTATCCTGTACAACTGCATCATGAAGTGCATCTAGAAATGTGATTATGTGTTGTGCATTATAGGGACCCAGTTTGGCATGATGGTGCAGTAGCCCTCGAAGACTTATGGCGGCACACAATGTGATATTTCCCCCGCGCTGCCCCGGAACGTGTACAATTGCCCTTTGGCCAATTATATTACGTCCCCGTCATCTGTTTTTGCTAAGGTTGAATCCAGCCTCGTCAATGTAAATACATTCATGAGGCTGGGCAGCTCCATCCATGTCCAAGATTCTCTGTAACAAAAAATACATATTGTAGATGGCTTTACTCAAAGCACACAACTACACATACAGAACCGCCCCACCCCACCACACAGGTACCTGTGTAGCTTTCTGAATGTATCTATGTGGTACTGATCCAGTGGTACATATTCAAGCTGTTACTGGACTGCACCCATTCTGTATTGTAAATGTAAAGGACTGTAACACTTACCTGTACATATTCATGTCGAACTTCCTTGACCCTGACACCGTTCCTCTCAGATGGGACCCTGTACAATTGCTTCATGGTCATGTTGTGCTTTACCAAGATGCGTCTGACAGTGGTAATGCTCACTCGATTTATGTTGTTGAATACTTGCCCATCTGCAAGTATTTGTTGCTGTAGCTGGTGGAGATGGATTGCATTGTTTGCTCTGACTAGGTTCACTATGGCAAGTTCCTGCTGTTGGGTGAACAGGCGTTGGCGTACACCCCCAGTAGGTCTTCTAGCCATTCTGTAGAAAAATGCAACCACAAATTGTTATTGTTTGCTTCTTTTTTACAGTACTGTATATAACTGTACTTTACTGTATTTACCATACACAGTACTGAAACATCTCAACACGTTATCACGGTATGTTTCACAAAATTACCACTTTTGTTTGAAAAGGAGCATTAGCCACCCTGCAATACAGTACATGTGATACGGTAATGTGATATGGTACAGTACTGTAAATACTCTAGATACAGTCTGAGTAGAGTAGAGAGCTGAAGACATACCTGTTTTCCAGTCGGAATGTCCTTATTATGACTGAACTGTGAAACGGCTTAGATTAGGGTGGACTCTCTGACCAGCTTCCCTCATGGTCAGGCCATAGTTTATGACATGGTCCACCAAAGTTGCTCTTATGTCATCCGAAATAATGGTCCTTGCATGGCCTCTTCGACCACGTCCTCCTCTCTCTCTCTCTGTCTTCCTCTTCCTCTGCCTCTAGCTCTCCCTGCCTCCATGCTTGCAAAGTTCTCAAAATGGCTTCACTGAGGCCTTTTTGTAGCTGGCTGATTAGTGTTCAGTTTAGTAAGTAAGTATTTTCAGGTGTGTGTCTAAGTATTTTCAATTAACCAATGTGTGTTGTGTTTTGAATAGATGTGTTTTCCTAATGGTACCCTGAGATTTCATTTTTGAACTAAGTGTCTTATGTATGAAATAGTGTGTAGTGTGCAGGAGCAAGTGTGTTGCAGAAAGGAGCAAGTGTGTTACAGAATTGCAACTAAAGTGCAAAGCAGCACTTTTGTTTAAGGTATGGTTACACTTTGTTTAAGGTGTAGTAACAACAACTTCAAGTCATGTTACTTTGGTTTAAGCATGTGTCTACAGTGTTCAAGCAACGGGCAAAAACTGTAACACACTCAGACCAGATTTAAACTGGGACAGAGAGTTTTCTTGTAGCGTCTCTGCAGACGTGGCACTTCCTGTGTGTTTTGTGTGTGCAGCATGTTCCTGTGGATCATTAACACAGCAGAAGACGCACTTTGTGACACTGATGAGGTGAGTCCACATAAAAGCCATTATCACTTTATTGATTTGCCTTCATAAATCTGCAGGGATATAAAATATGGAGGGCTTTAATCTAAAATACTGAGATGCTAAAGATGATATACAGCCATATAAAATATTAGAGACACTTAGTTCATTAAGTGCACTGATGAGGAAGAGTCAAGTTGGAGCCATTATTGCTAATAGATTTCTCTCATTAAACCTGTAAGAATTAAAAAGGAGGAGATGCAGATATATACTTCATTTTAAACTTTGATATTTTGGGGGTAATTATCTTGTTAGGCGTCTCATCCAGAGTCACAGGAAAAGATCAGCATCACTTTTATATCTGTGTGTGTGTGTGTGTGTGTGTGTGTGTGTGTGGTACAGGCAGGTTTAAGGTTAGCTCAGTGCACAGAGCTGAGCACAGTCACAGCTTCAGTTTGACTTGTTGTACAATGTAAAGAAGGATCTGAAGCACGAGTGTTGTATTGTACTGTTAGTGTTGTGTTGTGTTGTTAGTGTTGTATTGTTGTGTTGTACTGTTAGTGTTGTGTTGTACTGTTAGTGTTGTGTTGTTGCTGACTGAGAGTCAAAGCTCTATTGAGCCTTGTATTCCTTTAGCCCTTAGCAGTAATGATTTTATGAGCTTTTTTAATGACAAAATTCTAACTATTAGAGGCAAAATTCATGACCTCCTGTCCTCAGATAGTACCTATCTAACCTCAAACACAGCTGTAAGACCTAATATATATTTAGATTGCTTCTCCCCAATTTCTCTTCAAGAATTGACAGCAGTGATTTCTTCATCTAAATCATCAACGTGTCTCTTAGACCCCATCCCAACTAGGCTACTTAAGGAGGTCTTTCCTTTAGTTAACACTCATATATTAGATATGATAAATATATCCTTATTAACAGGCTATGTACCACAGTCTTTTAAGGTAGCTGTAATTAAACCTCTCCTAAAAAAGCCCACCCTGGATCCAGAGGTGTTAGCCAACTATAGACCAATATCTAATCTTCCCTTTATGTCAAAGATCCTTGAGAAAGTAGTCGCAGACCAGCTGTGTGATTTTCTCAATGATAATAATTTATTTGAGGAATTTCAGTCAGGATTTAGAGTGCATCATAGCACTGAGACAGCACTAGTTAAAATTACAAATGACCTTCTGATTGCTTCAGACAAAGGACTCGTCTCTGTTCTTGTTTTATTAGATCTTAGTGCGGCGTTTGACACAATTGACCATCAAATTCTACTGCAGAGACTGGATCACTTAATTGGCCTAAAAGGTTCAGCACTAAGCTGGTTTAAATCTTATTTATCTGATCGTTTTCAGTTTGTTGACGTTCATAATGAATCATCCTTACGTACCAAAGTTTGTTTTGGAGTTCCGCAAGGTTCTGTGCTCGGACCAATCCTATTTACTCTATATATGCTTCCTTTAGGTAACATCATTAGAAATCACTCTATAAACTTCCATTGTTATGTGGATGATACTCAGTTGTATTTATCGATGAAGCCAGAAGAAAGTAATCAATTAACTAAACTCCATAACTGCCTTAAAGACATAAAAATTTGGATGAGCACCAATTTCCTGATGTTAAATTCAGAAACAAAACTGAAGTTATTGTTCTTGGCCCCAAACAACTCAGAGACTCTTTATCTGATGACATAGTTTCTCTAGATGGCATTGCTCTGGCCTCTAGCACTACCGTAAGAAACCTCGGAGTAATATTTGATCAAGATTTGTCTTTTAATTCTCATTTAAAACAAACCTCACGGACTGCATTTTTTCATCTGCGTAATATTGCTAAAATTAGGCCTATCCTGACCCGAAAAGATGCAGAAAAATTGGTCCACGCTTTTGTTACCTCAAGGCTGGATTACTGTAACTCTCTATTATCAGGTAGCTCTAGTAAGTCCTTAAAAACTCTCCAGCTAATTCAGAATGCAGCAGCTCGTGTACTAACAGGAACTAAGAAACGAGATCATATTTCTCCTGTTTTAGCTTCTCTGCACTGGCTCCCTGTAAAATCCAGAATTGAATTTAAAATCCTACTGTTAACTTATAAAGCTCTAAATGGTCAAGCTCCGTCATATCTTAGAGAGCTCATAGTGCCATATTATCCCACCAGAACACTGCGCTCTGAGAACGCAGGGTTACTCGTGGTCCCTAAAGTCTCCAAAAGTAGATCAGGAGCCAGAGCCTTCAGCTATCAGGCTCCTCTCCTGTGGAATCATCTTCCTGTTACGGTCCGGGAGGCAGACACCGTCTCCACATTTAAGACTAGACTTAAGACTTTCCTCTTTGATAAAGCTTATAGTTAGGGCTGGCTCAGGCTTGCCCTGTACCAGCCCCTAGTTAGGCTGACTTAGGCCTAGTCTGCCGGAGGACCCCCCTATAATACACCGGGCACCTTCTCTCTCTCTCTCTCTCTCTCTCTCTCTCTCTCTCTCTCTCTCTCTCTCATCCTATTACTGCATCTTGCTAACTCGGCCATTCTGGATGTCACTAACTCGGCTTCTTCTCCGGAGCCTTTGTGCTCCACTGTCTCTCAGATTAACTCATATCACAGCGGTGCCTGGACAGCGTGACGTGTGTGGTTGTGCTGCTGCCGTGGTCCTGCCAGATGCCTCCTGCTGCTGCTGCTATCATTAGTCATTAGTCATACTTCTACTGTTATTATACACATATGACTATTGTCACACATGTATACTGCCAGATATTAATACATACTTTCAACATATTGTACCACAGTAGCCAGAACTATAACTATAATATTATTACTTTCAATAATGTTGTTGTAAGCTACTGTCATTACCTGCATCTCTCTCTCTCTCTCTCTCTCTCTGTCTCTGTCTCTCTCTCTCTCTCTCTCTCTCTCTCTGTCTCATTGTGTCATATGGATTACTGTTAATTTATTATGCTGATCTGTTCAGTACGACATCTATTGCACGTCTGTCCGTCCTGGAAGAGGGATCCCTCCTCAGTTGCTCTTCCTGAGGTTTCTACTGTTTTTTTTCCCCGTTAAAGGGTTTTTTGGGGAGTTTTTCCTGATCAGCTGTGAGGGTCTTAAGGACAGAGGGATGTCGTATGCTGTAAAGCCCTGTGAGGCAAATTGTGATTTGTGATATTGGGCTTTATAAATAAAATTGATTGATTGATTGATTGTTGTGTTGTTAGTGTTGTATTGTTAGTGTTGTGTTGTACTGTTAGTGTTGTGTTGCATTGTGTTGTATTGTCAGTGTTGTGTTGTACTGTTAGTGTTGTGCTGTTAGTGTTGTTAGTGTTGTGTTGTACTGTTAGTGTTGTATTGTTAGTGTTGTGTTGTTAGTGTTGTGTTATGTTGTTAGTGTTTTGTTTTGTTGTGTTGTTAGTGTTGTGTTGTGTTGTTAGTGTTTTGTTGTGTTGTTAGTGTTTTATTGTTAGTGTTGTGTTGTGTTGTTAGTGTTGTGTTATGTTGTTAGTGTTGTGTTGTGTTGTGTTGTTAGTGTTGTGTTGTGTTGTGTTGTTAGTGTTTTGTTGTGTTGTTAGTGTTTTGTTGTTAGTGTTGTGGTATGTTGTTAGTGTTGTGTTGTGTTGTTAGTGTTTTGTTGTGTTGTTAGTGTTGTGTTGTGTTGTTAGTGTTGTGTTGTGTTGTGTTGTTAGTGTTTTGTTGTTAGTGTTGTGTTGTGTTGTTAGTGTTGTGTTGTTAATGTTGTGTTGTTAGTGTTCTGTTGTTAGTGTTGTGTTGTGTTGTGTTGTTAGTGTTGTGTTGTGTTGTATTGTGTTGTTAGTGTTGTGTTGTGTTGTTAGGGTTGTGTTGTTAATGTTGTGTTGTTAGTTGTGTTGTTAGTGTTGTGTTATGTTGTTAGTGTTGTGTTGTTAGTTTTGTGGTATGTTGTTAGTGTTGTGTTGTGTTGTGTTGTTAGTGTTGTGTTATGTTGTTAGTGCTGTGTTGTTAGTGTTGTGGTATGTTGTTAGTGTTGTGTTGTGTTGTTAGTGTTTTGTTGTGTTGTTAGTGTTGTGTTATGTTGTTAGTGTTGTGTTGTTAGTGTTGTGGTATGTTGTTAGTGTTGTGTTGTGTTGTTAGTGTTGTGTTATGTTGTTAGTGTTGTGTTGTTAGTTTTGTGGTATGTTGTTAGTGTTGTGTTGTGTTGTGTTGTTAGTGTTGTGTTATGTTGTTAGTGCTGTGTTGTCAGTGTTGTGTTATGTTGTTAGTGTTGTGTTATGTTGTTAGTGTTGTGTTGTTAATGTTGTGTTGTTAGTGTTATGTTGTTAATGTTGTGTTGTTAGTGTTGTGTTGTTAATGTTTTGTTGTGTTGTTAGTGTTGTGTTGTGTTGTTAAGGTTGTGTAGTTAATGTTGTGTTGTTAGTGTTGTGTTGTTAGTGTTGTGTTGTTAGTGTTGTGTTGTTAAAGTTGTGTTGTTAGTGTTGTGTTGTTAATGTTGTGTTGTTAATGTTGTGTTGTGTTGTTAGTGTTGTGTTGTGTTTTATTGTTAGTGTGTTGTGTTGTTAGTGTTGTGTTGTTAATGTTGTGTTGTTAATGTTGTGCTGTTAGTGTTGTGTTGTTAGTGTTGTGTTGTTAATGTTGTGTTGTTAGTGTTGTGTTGTTAATGTTGTGTTGTTAGTGTTCTGTTGTGTTTTATTGTTAGTGTTGTGTTGTTAGTGTTGTGTTGTTAATGTTGTGTTGTTAGTGTTGTGTTGTTATTGTTATGTTGTGTTGTTAATGTTGTGTTGTTAGTGTTGTGTTGTTATTGTTATGTTGTGTTGTGTTGTTAGTGTTGTGTTTTTAATGTTGTGTTGTGTTGTTAGTGTTGTGTTGTTAATGTTGTGTTGTTAGTGTTCTGTTGTTAGTGTTGTGTTGTGTTGTGTTGTTAGTGTTGTGTTGTGTTGTATTGTGTTGTTAGTGTTGTGTTGTTAGGGTTGTGTTGTTAATGTTGTGTTGTTAGTGTTGTGTTGTGTTGTGTTGTTAGTGTTGTGTTGTGTTGTGTTGTTAGTGTTGTGTTGTGAATGTTGTGTTGTGTTGTTAGTGTTGTGTTGTTAGTGTTGTGTTGTTAATGTTGTGTTGTGTTGTTAGTGTTCTGTTGTTAGTGTTGTGTTGTTAATGTTGTGTTGTTAGTGTTGTGTTGTTAGTGTTCTGTTGTTAGTGTTGTTAGTGTTGTGTTGTTAATGTTGTGTTGTTAATGTTGTGTTGTTAGTGTTCTGTTGTTAGTGTTGTGTTGTGTTGTTAGTGTTGTGTTGTGTTGTTAGTGTTGTGTTGTTAATGTTGTGTTAGTGTTGTGTTGTTAATGTTGTGTTGTTAATGTTGTGCTGTTAATGTTGTGCTATACGGGAAACTTGTTGTTAACAGAGAGTCGGCCATTTTGGAAGCATCAGGGTCAGAGTGCCACCTGCTGGCTGTTCACCAGGCTTGGCTGGTGTGGTATGGTTTGGTGTGGTGTGGTGTGGTGTGGTATGGTTTGGTGTGGTGTGGTGTGGTGTGGTATGGTTTGGTGTGGTGTGGTGTGGTATGGTATGGTATGGTTTGGTGTGGTATGGTGTGGTATGGTTTGGTGTGGTGTGGTGTGGTCTGGTGTGGTATGGTTTGGTGTGGTGTGGTGTGGTATGATATGGTATGGTTTGGTGTGGTTTGGTGTGGTGTGGTATGGTTTGGTGTGGTGTGGTGTGGTGTGGTATGGTATGGTTTGGTGTGGTATGGTGTGGTATGGTTTGGTGTGGTGTGGTGTGGTGTGATATGGGTTGGTGTGGTGAGGTGTGGTGTGGTGTGGTATGGTTTGGTGTGGTATGGTGTGGTATGGTTTGGTGTGGTTTGGTGTGGTATGGGTTGGTGTGGTGAGGTGTGGTGTGGTGTGGTATGGTTTGGTGTGGTATGGTGTGGTATGGTGTGGTGTGGTATGGTATGGTTTGGTGTGGTTTGGTGTGGTGTGGTGTGGTATGGTGTGGTATGGTATGGTATGGTATGGTATGGTTTGGTGCGGTATGGTGTGGTGTGGTGTGGTGTGGTATGGTATGGTATGGTTTGGTGTGGTGTGGTGTGGTGTGGTTTGGTGTGGTGTGGTGTGGTATGGTATGGTATGGTATGGTATGGTTTGGTGTGGTGTGGTGTGGTATGGTTTGGTGTGGTGTGGTGTGGTGTGGTATGGTATGGTATGGTATGGTTTGGTGTGGTATGGTGTGGTATGGTTTGGTGTGGTGTGGTGTGGTGTGGTATGGTATGGTTTGGTGTGGTGTGGTATGGTTTGGTGTGGTGTGGTGTGGTGTGGTATGGTATGGTTTGGTGTGGTGTGGTTTGGTGTGGTGTGGTGTGGTGTGGTATGGTTTGGTGTGGTTTGGTGTAGTGTGGTGTGGTGTGGTGTGGTATGGTGTGGTGTGGTGTGGTGTGGTGTGGTATGGTATGGTATGGTGTGGTATGGTGTGGTATGGTTTGGTGTGGTATGGTGTGGTATGGTTTGGTGTGGTGTGGTGTGGTGTGGTATGGTATGGTTTGGTGTGGTGTGGTATGGTTTGGTGTGTTGTGGTATGGTTTGGTGTGGTATGGTGTGGTATGGTTTGGTGTGGTGTGGTGTGGTATGGTATGGTTTGGTGTGGTATGGTTTGGTGTGGTGTGGTATGGTATGGTTTGGTGTGGTGTGGTGTGGTATGGTTTGGTGTGGTGTGGTGTGGTGTGGTATGGTATGGTGTGGTATGGTGTGGTTTGGTGTGGTGTGGTGTGGTGTGGTATGGTTTGGTGTGGTATGGTTTGGTGTGGTTTGGTGTGGTGTGGTGTGGTGTGGTGTGGTATGGTTTGGTGTGGTGTGGTGTGGTATGGTATGGTGTGGTGTGGTGTGGTGTGGTGTGGTATGGTTTGGTGTGGTGTGGTGTGGTGTGGTGTGGTGTGGTATGGTTTGGTTTGGTGTGGTGTGGTGTGGTATGGTTTGGTGTGGTGTGGTGTGGTGTGGTGTGGTATGGTTTGGTGTGGTGTGGTGTGGTGTGGTATGGTTTGGTGTGGTGTGGTGTGGTGTGGTGTGGTATGGTGTGGTGTGGTGTGGTGTGGTATGGTATGGTATGGTTTGGTGTGGTTTGGTGTGGTATGGTGTGGTATGGTTTGGTGTGGTATGGTATGGTTTGGTGTGGTGTGGTGTGGTGTGGTATGGTTTGGTGTGGTGTGGTGTGGTGTGGTATGGTTTGGTGTGGTGTGGTGTGGTTTGGTGTGGTGTGGTGTGGTGTGGTATGGTATGGTTTGGTGTGGTGTGGTGTGGTATGGTATGGTATGGTTTGGTGTGGTTTGGTGTGGTATGGTGTGGTATGGTTTGGTGTGGTGTGGTGTGGTATGGTATGGTTTGGTGTGGTGTGGTGTGGTGTGGTATGGTTTGGTGTGGTGTGGTGTGGTGTGGTATGGTGTGGTATGGTTTGGTGTGGTGTGGTGTGGTATGGTATGGTTTGGTGTGGTATGGTTTGGTGTGGTGTGGTGTGGTGTGGTATGGTATGGTTTGGTGTGGTGTGGTGTGGTGTGGTATGGTTTGGTGTGGTGTGGTATGGTGTGGTATGGTGTGGTATGGTTTGGTGTGGTGTGGTGTGGTGTGGTTTGGTGTGGTGTGGTGTGGTATGGTATGGTATGGTTTGGTGTGGTGTGGTGGTATTATGGTATATAGCGGTTTTGAGAAATCCAGACAGGTCTGAATATTAAATGTAAAACGTGCACAGAGCTCACTGTAAACATGAAACCAAAAAAGGTTCACAGGGTTCATTTGTGAGAACAAGAGGTTTCTGGGAGTTGTTGTCAGTGTTGGTGCAGCTGCTCCTGCTGTCTGAACTCATGCTGGGTCTGGGTCTGTGTCTGTGTCTGTGTCTGTGATGGATCAAACTGGAATTAATCTTTTCTTTGAGTTGTGTCTAAATGATAAATGTTGTACTGTTCCTTTAAATTCTGAGGTGGTGATGCTGTAGACTACATTCACTGTCAGTGTGTGTCTGCTTTGTGCTTGTACATAAGAATCTGTGAGAGTGATGCTCATTAATCACAGGCGGGATGACCCAAAAAAATCTCTTCTGTGCTCCACTCACAGAAAAGAAAGAAGGAGCACGCCCACCGTCACGAAGGAAGGGAACCACGGTGAGACTGAGCGTTCAGTTTGGAGGCTGCTGCTTCACCTCAAGGTGAATGTCAGACTGAAGCTGTGTGTGATGTGTAGAAACCTGTGAGGTCAGAAGAGGAGAGACACGACGGACTGGACGTCGCATCAGTGAAACTTCGTGCCTTCACACTGCTGCAGGCTGGACTCATCCAACTGGTGCTGACTTTAGTTTGCATTCATTACACCACCAACAGCAACTAATGTGGGAAGGATTTCAAGACCAGCTGCTGCAGGCGCCATCATTTAAAAGATTTCAGCTCAGGCTCAAACACAGTTTAATGCTTTTCAAGCAAAGTCAATCAATCAATCAATTTTATTTATAAATCCCAATATCACAAATCACAGTTTGCCTCACAGGGCTTTACAGCATACGACACCCCTCTGTCCTTAGGACCCTCACAGCTGATCAGGAAAAACCCCCCAAAGTGCAGGTTTTGTTCCAACAAAGTTTCTGCTGCTGTCAGACGACAGTGTTTCCACAGCTTGTAATAAACGAGGTCCTGTTGCATCATGAAAAGTAAAAGCTGAAAACACAGAAAGCTGCTGATGATGCAGCAGAGTCCCTCGCACTAATTAAAGAAATCAATAAATGGTTAGCGTGCAGAGTGCTGCCTCGGCTCATTCTATTTACAGAATCTGATTCTCACACTGATTTTTTTTAATTCAAGTTGTCACTCAAGTTTTTTTAAATAAAAAAATCTCAAGACAGATCATTCATGTTAAAATAAAAACAGTGAGGCCTCATCGTTACAGCAGAGAACTGTCACCCTCCCAATGTTTTAGAGCTTTGTCCAGCCTGCACCTGGTCGGTGACTTCCAATGTCAGACACCGTCAAGAGAGTCATACTTTCACATCAGCATGATACACAGCTGGTCCAGCGGTGTCGGGGGAAACACTGTGAGACAACAGTGAAAGTTCACGGAGCAGAATTCTGAGTAGAGCAGAGTCAGGTCAGAGACTACGTCACTTCAGAAACATTGATACGTTGCACATCTGAGGTTTGCAGAATTGTACGAGCTGATACACACACACACTGATCATTTATTGTTTCAGTTGATGACATCAACACTGATCCACTTTAAGGTGGTGACTTTTCCCTGTAATACTCTGAAGTCGTCTTTTATGGTTTCTCATCTTCCACAACACACACAGCGTCTGGTGTGTGTGTGTGTGTGTGTGTGTGTGTGTGTGTTGGTGTGTTTCAGGGACAGTTGTTTCCTCGACGGCAGCAGATGGACATAAAACAGTCAGACACAGAAACAAAACGGTTGGAAGTTTAAACACCCAACTGCTGCCGGAGTCGGCAGCCAAATGATGGTGTTGCCGTGGTAACAAATGCTGCTTTCTTAATTAGCATTTTAACTCAAGCACCAAATGAGATCCATTTGTGTGATAGAGACATTGTCAAACATTGTGAGGCTGCCAGACAAACACAAATGTCCTCTGCAGCACATTCAGACTCTGAGCTCAGTCTGATGGTTTTAAACTGCAGACACTTTAACGACTCGTGGAAACAGTGAAGATGATTTTGATCTGTCTGACTTGAGATGAGGCTGGAGGCTCGCAGAGTATTTCAGATGGAACATTAGTATTTTGGTGTGATTGGTCCAAACACTCACTGGCACAGAGGATGTTTCTGTGGTGTCAGATGGAAGTGGAACAGGGAAAAAATAAAAATGCTGAGTGTAAAATTGCCTGTGTGAGGCCTCTTTGAGCACAGATACTCAGAGAGGGAATCAAATGAAATCCCTCGGAGGTGTTGTGGCTCAGTCGTTCCGAGGGATTTTCAATAATGTGGCCTTGTGTGTTAGCGTTCCTCTCTCCTTCTCTCCCTCCTCTCTGCCCTTGATGTTGTCAGGCCTCTATTCCTCACTTTATGTCCTCTGAAAAGCAAATCCAGCACCATAAAAGAGAGCAATAACAGCATTTTACTACGCAGCAGATGTCACTGTGTTCCTGGGATGCGTCCTCATTTGGCAGCTCTGAGCGCAGCAGCTCTGCAGCGTCATTCTGCCCATCATCGGCTGAGTGGGAAACAAATGAGGAGGCACATTCACACACCCAACACTACAGAATGGGACGGCTCCATTTACAGGATCCTGCTGACACGGTACGACGCTCTGCTCTGTGACCGTGACAGGTACGAGGTGAGGAGGATCAGTGCGGGTGGATAACAGGAACAGATTGTGGGAATGATCAGAACATGCACATTTAATATAGATATGGATTTAACTACCTGTTGGCTGTCTACAAGCTGCTACACGAACGCTACCTCCCTTCGATGCACCACGGGGTTGGTGTCAGTGTTACAAACCTGCTGAGGTAGTGAGGGTTTATAAAGCAGCATGGCTCTGAGGTAAGGAGCTGCTAACAGACAAATACTCTGCTGCTGTTGATTCATTATTTAAATAAGTAAACACACAGTTTGTGATTCAGGTCACTGTTGGCTTATTAAATGTCCAGCTGAACTTAATGACTCCAGACCAGTAGCCCTCACTTTGCACCTCATGAAGACCTTGGAGCGGCTGATTCTACGCCTACTGAGACTTGAGGTCAAAGACAAACTCGACCCCCTGCAGTTTGCATACAAACAACACACTGGAGTGAACGATGCTGTCCTCTACATGCTTCACCGTGCACTAGCTCATCTGGAGGAACCTGGCGCTTATGTGAGAATCATGTTCTTTGATTTTTCAAGTGCATTCAACATCATCCAACCCAACATACTCAAAGACAAGCTCACAGAGATAGCAGTGGATCCTTCCTTTATCTCCTGGATCACAGATTACCTGACAGGAAGGCCACAGTATGTCAGGTTGGGGAACTGTGTTTCTGGGACATTAATGAGCAGCACGGGGGCTCCACAAGGGACTGTCCTGGCTCCATTCCTGTTCACACTGTACACGGTGGACTTCAAATACAACTCTGAGTCCTGCCACATCCACAAATACTCGGACAACACTGCTATTGTGGCGTGTATCAGGAATGGGCAGGAGTCTGAATATAGGGACCTGATAAAAGCCTTCAGTGACTGGAGTCACCAGAACTGTCTCCTCCTGAACTCCGCAAAGACCAACGAAATGATCATAGATTTCCGCAGGTCCAAGCCCCCTCTTCAGCAAGTGAATACCTGTGGGATGGACATCGAGGTGGTGCCAAGCTATAAGTATCTAGGTGTACACCTGGTTAATAAGTTGGACTGGTCCCTAAACACAGACACTCTCTACAAAAAGGGGCAGAGCCACTTCTTTTTCTTGAGGAAGCTCAGATCTCTCAACATCTGTAGTAAGATGCTGCAGATGTTTAATCAGTCTGTGGTGGCAACAGTGTTGTTTTATGCTGTAGTCTGCAGTCAGACACAAAGATGCAAGGCGGCTGGACAAACTAGTCAAAAGAGCTGGCTCTGTAATTGGAGTCAGGTTGGATGCACTGGAGGAGGTGGTGGAGAGATGCACACTGAAGATGTTCGAGGCCATCATGAACAACCCAGATCATCCACCCCACAACACACTGATGGACCAAAAAAACTGGTGGACAGCTCCTCTCTCTTCGATGCAGGACAGAGAGATACAGAAGATCCTACATACCAACAGCCATCGGGCTTTATAATTCTTTGACATATCATAGATGAGCTGACAGATAATTGAATTTCCCCTTGGGGATGAATAAAGTTATTCTTATTCTTATTCTTAATATTTAACTGAGAGCTTCATCTTTCCCTGACCTCCACCCTCTGCTGTCGACACACAGCCATAACTAGTTTAATTATGTCTTAGTTGCTACAAGCTGATCGTATATTACCAGAGCAAATATAACAAATGACACATCACATTATTAGTTCATTAAAGGGAAACTTCACGTTTCTGTGTCGAAGTGACTGATGGGAACAACTCTACTTGAAACTGGTCCCGTCCTCTAACACTAACCCACATCAAAGGACATCAGTATGTCATTGGAGACTCTGAGAAGAGTGAAAGCATGGCGGAGCGTCGCTCCTGTGGGCTACAGCAACACTAAACCCCTGAGCTTGCCTGAGAAGGACTAAATGCACAAAGCTGCTATTTTTAAATATCCCATGGAGAGAGACTCTCACTGCAGCCTGTTCTATTTTGTTGTGAAAATGTGGGCGTGCAGCCTCGTTCTGTGGACGATAAACCAGGTGCAGACTTCCATCTGTGTCACCGCTGATGAGGAAATACAGCGAGTGCTGGACGGAGCAGTGAGTGACAACAACCCCGCCCACATTTAAGAGGACTGTCTGAACACACCGAGGGTCTAGGTACCATGTCTGAAGAGTTACTGCTGGTTCCAAAGGGACTGGACTGAAAGGGTTTGGTGGAGACGGGGCTTTAGACACAAAAACATGGGACAATAGAGTCCAGGTTGAAAAATACCAGAGTCCCCCTTTATTATCTTGTTAAAAAAATAAATCTAATTGTCTGCATGTTGCTGACAAAACCACAGTTGCTGTTACAGATAAGTCACAGAGGAGACACAGTGGTCAGGTTAATGTGCCAAAATTATTTTTGCAGCTTTTGGATTTTTCTTCAGTTTTATCTTGAAGTCAAAGACATCATGTGTTCTCATGTTCTCAAGTAATGCACCCAGATTTGTGAATATCAAATGTAATCATGAGCCAGTAATTCATGCACATATTTTGGAACCTGCAGTCACATGACCGATGCACAGACAGCAGTGAAGAAGGAAGCAGTCCCCAGAGGTGCAGTACCAAGGCAGGTCAGGGCTGTGGATGGGTCACAAATCACAGGACTTTTCCTGGGAGACACATTTTCAGAACTGTGTGAACTCTGACTCATTTTAAGGTTCGTCCTCACCATGTTTCTTCTCCTCAATCTGACCTCAGTAACTTTACCCTAATGGTATGACATCATTCATGGGGCGCTGTTTGGTAGGATATCAAACAGTTGTATAGAGAGACATTGGCCAGAACACTAATTTACAGTATTGCAATAATCATAATAAATGTGTAACAAATATTTGTGTGTTGAAAAAGTGCTTTCAGAGAAGCAGGTTCAGTGCAGACGATACAAACTGTCTTGTCCTCTGGTTCGTCTCTCTGAGCTGTGGACAGATCAGCCTGGTGTCATCTGTAGTGTCTCCTCTTGGTTCTGACTTCATGCCTCACTGGTTCCTCCAACTGAAAACATCTGATGAATATATACATGGAGGCTGCAGAGGGACTAGTGTTACACATTCATAACAAACTGTTAGTAAAACCTTTATGTAAAGTTTCCTTCAGCTGCTGAGCTTCACTCAGTCAGCATCTAACATCATGTCCAAACGTGATGCATGTTCAGTGTATATCAGGTTCATCCCCCGCTCTCATCCTTCTCTCCTGGGTTTTACAGCGTCCTCATCTTTATGTCCCTCTCGGGGTTTCACAGGCCGACTGTACGTCATGGTACTGGGATGCAGACAGCTGCTTGTGCAGTGTGTGATTTTCCAGCAAACAGGTCGGAGTCAGAGAGGAGGCTAACAGGGTGCACACTTGGCACAGTTCATCACAGTGTAATTCACTGTAAACGTGTATTGATAAGTAGCAGAGAAAACCAATCTGCTCAGTAAATCCTCATCCTTCTCTCCTCTGAGTCACTTTCTCTGACTTTGTCCTTTCTTTGCACCTCACTTGTTCCTGTTCTGTCTCCAGTCTGGTCCTCACATCCTTAAAACTGCATTCACACAAGTTTTTTCAGTGTTTAGGTGCAAATACAGTTCAGACAAAGTTTGCTTTACAAAGTTGTTATGGATAAAATGTTAGCAAGAAAAAATGCTGATGTACACATTTAGCAGAGATGCTACAGCAGTGGAGTAGATTCAGACCAAATGGTCAAACACAGCCGCTTGGTCAGGGATTTGGGCGTCACACACTGATGCAGTATGACACACTTAAAATGCTGCCAGTAATGACGTAATAGAAGAAGCTGGAATGTCCACATAAAGCAGGAGGCAGGGAGGAGAGGTGGATGGATCCAACATACCCTGGACTTTCACCTGGGAGCCTGCTGTTCACTTCCTGTATAAATATTGATATTATTTTGAAAACAGACAATGCATGTAACAGGCTGAAGTTGACACGGCGTCCCAGAACGTCAACAACCAACACACCCAGGGTACCTTGGACGCCATATCCCCCAACCTCTACACACACACACACACACACACACACACTAGTTGATGGAAACACTGATCTATGTTTTATTCCCTTTATGATTTATGTAATGTCAAGAAGTCCCTTTTAAAGTGTACAACAGTTGAATGGTAAAATATTTGCTGTAAATAAAAAACAGGAGCTGATAGAGGCTGAAAGGCGGTGTGTGTGTGTGTGTGTGTGTGTGTGTGTGTGTGTGTGAGCGACCCCTTTAATAACATCTGACCTGTTGATAATATGAGGCGATGGACTCCAGGAGTTTTAACGTTGTATTTTAATGACTGATGTGACCTTCAGAAAGCTGCTGCAGTTTGTCGTACTGAATGTTTGTGGAACCGTCAGCGAGGAGCTTTGAATGCAGAAGTGATGTCAACATAAATAATGTTTCTCCCCCAGTGCACGCAGCTCACACGAACACACAGATGAGGCTCTTTGTTGTGTTTCAAGGTAATGTGTGTGGCTGGAGCTCCGCTGACTGACACACACTTATTATCATGTGAAAACAGCTTCATACACAATGTTTCATGAGAGCCACGAGGCTGAACACATGGCTCAAGGGCACCTCAACAGCAGCGTTTAATGAGAGTCCACATCATCCGTCATGTGTCATCATCATCATCATCACGCAACGCTGCATCGCTCTTTACCTTTAACAGAATCCTGTGCAGCAGATGACAGAGAGCTCTCAGTGTTTTCAGGTCAACACAAATGTAGTTTCCCTGCGAGGAGCCGCAGAGTGCATCATTTCTCTGTGAGCATGCCTCATCTTACTCTGAGCAACATATGGCTATTAGTAAAAACCTTCCTCTGCTTTGAGCCCAGTCCACAGCCACAATTACATAACAGCTTTACTCACTGTGTCCATGTTTGTGTTTTCTCTGATATCCTAAAATCTGTGCACACACACACACACACACACACACACACACACACACACAGGGCACCTGGTTCATGTTTAAAGGAGCCGGTGAGCCCTCTGACAGCTGCATTTAACAGGCAGAGTGGATTTGTGTGTGTGTGTGTGTTGGTGCTAAGTGGTAAAACATGCTCTACATCTGCCACGCTGAAGGTGTCACCTAATTAAAACAGGAACAAACTGCATGATGACAAATAAAAGACGACCTGTGTGGTCTCTCTCAGCTGCTGCTTCAGTCTGTGCCTTCACTGACTTCAACATGTTGTCTGTGGATCAACAGACAAGATGTCTGCTGGATTTCAAGGTGACCACACATGATGTGGCTGCAGCTCCTGACAAAAGACACGAAGAGGAAGATTAACTTTGTTCCAGAGGAATCAACACTGAAGACAGTGATGCCACCAAGTTACTGTTGTATGTTTCTGCAAACCACAAACAACCAAAGTCGTTTTTTAGCAAGTCGTTGCCATTTCCAGCAACTCTGTAGTCACCAGCGAGTGGTCGCTGTGTCCAGCAGGGACAGAGCAACAACAAGTGAAACATGGCTGTGTTTCCTTTTGAGATCGTGCCCTGAAAATTTAGTATTTTAAGCCAAAACAGGGTCTTTCCCTGACAAAACACACACACACACGCACACACACACACACACACACACATACACAAATCAAACCTGCAGCCCCTTCACTACTCGACAGTGACTGCCATGGAGTCTGGTGCCTAAAGTGTCAAGGCCCCGGCCTCTACCTGCAAGATGTCACTCAGGAAGAGGAAGAGGGGGAGGAGGATGAAGAGGAGGGGGACCAGGAGGAGGAGGAGGAGGAGGAGGAGGAGGAGGATGAAGAGCGTCTGAGCTGCTGCACCTGAATCAAAATGTTTCTGCTGCCACCAACATCCAGGCAATTCAGCAAAACTATCTTTAGCCTCCGACAACAGGCTTACTGTACAGTTTCCCCCCTGCTACTGTAAACATGCTGTGTGTGTGTGTGTGTGTGTGTGTGTGTGTGTGCGTTGTGTATTGCCCTGTTTTCCTTCCCTATCTGACCATTCAGCAGTCACCAGCTGTCCTCTGAGCAACAACAGCAACGAATTATAATTAAGGTGATGCCTGTGAGGGAGTGTGTGTGTGTGTGTGTGTGTGTGTGTGTGTGTGCACATGTGTGAGAGAAAATGCTGCATGCTTTTTGTGTGTACAGATAAACAGTGTCTTTTTGTTGGTGTGTGAGAGTAACAGAGATACAGGATGAGGGGCAGTGGATACACGTGCACAGTGCATGTGCAAAAGATTGTGTGTGTGTGTGTGTGTGTGTGTGTGTGTGTGTGTGTGTGTTGCCGTTGCAGCGGAGGAGAATCCATCATTGTCAACCTTCTATTGATGTGAATGTCAGACTCAGTGAGGACCGATCACACTGAGATGCACCACAAAGCACTCACTATAATTAAACACACACACACACACGTACTGTATTCCTGAATCTTTCAGGACACACACACACACACACACACGCACAGCAGTGACATCATCTCTCTGACACAGGTTTTAACCAAAGTAAACAAACAGCTGGGTCCAAACTCACTTCCTGTTTACGTTGACTGCATCACATGACCTGACATCATCTCACCTGACACTTTAAAAAGCAGCAGAAGAGCATCGGCACTGAACGTGTTTTAAACCCTGAGGATTATTTTCAGGACATCACTGTAAACAGTTCATCTCATTACACACAACATTCAAGGAATTTCACAGGTTTTCCATGACCTTGGGCACGATGTACAAAGATGGTTGCTAACAAGTGTTAAGTCATGTGACCGTGGTGTAGTTTTTTTTTACGGCCCGGTTGTGGCGGTGACGTTAAGTCATGTGACCGTGGTGTAGTTTTTTTTTACGGCCCGGTTGTGGCGGTGACGTTAAGTCATGTGACCGTGGTGTAGTTTGTTTACGGCCCGGTTGTGGCGGTGACGTTAAGTCATGTGACTGTGGTGTAGTTTGTTTATGGCCTGGTTGTGGTGACGTTAAGTCATGTGACCGTGGTGTAGTTTCTTTATGGCCCGGTTGTGGCGGTGACGTTAAGTCATGTGACCGTGGTGTAGTTTGTTTATGGCCTGGTTGTGGTGACGTTAAGTCATGTGACCGTGGTGTAGTTTCTTTACGGCCCGGTTGTGGCGGTGACGTTAAGTCATGTGACCGTGGTGTAGTTTCTTTACGGCCCGGTTGTGGCGGTGACGTTAAGTCATGTGACCGTGGTGTAGTTTCTTTACGGCCCGGTTGTGGCGGTGACGTTAAGTCATGTGACCGTGGTGTAGTTTGTTTACGGCCCGGTTGTGGCGGTGACGTTAAGTCATGTGACCGTGGTGTAGTTTGTTTATGGCCTGGTTGTGGTGACGTTAAGTCATGTGACCGTGGTGTAGTTTGTTTATGGCCTGGTTGTGGTGACGTTAAGTCATGTGACCGTGGTGTAGTTTGTTTACGGCCTGGTTGTGGTGACGTTAAGTCATGTGACCGTGGTGTAGTTTCTTTACGGCCTGGTTGTGGCAGTGACGTTAAGTCATGTGACCGTGGTGTAGTTTGTTTACGGCCTGGTTGTGGCGGTGACGTTAAGTCATGTGACCGTGGTGTAGTTTGTTTACGGCCTGGTTGTGGTGACGTTAAGTCATGTGACCGTGGTGTAGTTTCTTTATGGCCCGGTTGTGGCGGTGACGTTAAGTCATGTGACCGTGGTGTAGTTTGTTTACGGCCTGGTTGTGGTGACGTTAAGTCATGTGACCGTGGTGTAGTTTCTTTATGGCCCGGTTGTGGCGGTGACGTTAAGTCATGTGACCGTGGTGTAGTTTGTTTACGGCCTGGTTGTGGTGACGTTAAGTCATGTGACTGTGGTGTAGTTTGTTTATGGCCTGGTTGTGGTGACGTTAAGTCATGTGACCGTGGTGTAGTTTGTTTACGGCCTGGTTGTGGTGACGTTAAGTCATGTGACCGTGGTGTAGTTTGTTTATGGCCCGGTTGTGGCGGTGACGTTAAGTCATGTGACCGTGGTGTAGTTTGTTTACGGCCTGGTTGTGGTGACGTTAAGTCATGTGACTGTGGTGTAGTTTGTTTATGGCCTGGTTGTGGTGACGTTAAGTCATGTGACCGTGGTGTAGTTTGTTTACGGCCTGGTTGTGGTGACCTTAAGTCAAGTGACCGTGGTGGAGTTTCTTTACGGCCCGGTTGTGGTGACGTTAAGTCATGTGACCGTGGTGTAGTTTGTTTATGGCCTGGTTGTGGTGACGTTAAGTCATGTGACCGTGGTGTAGTTTCTTTATGGCCCGGTTGTGGCAGTGACGTTAAGTCATGTGACCGTGGTGTAGTTTGTTTACAGCCTGGTTGTGGTGACCTTAAGTCATGTGACCGTGGTGTAGTTTGTTTATGGCCCGGTTGTGGCGGTGACGTTAAGTCATGTGACCGTGGTGTAGTTTGTTTATGGCCCAGTTGTGGCGGTGACCTTAAGTCATGTGACCGTGGTGTAGTTTGTTTACAGCCTGGTTGTGGTGACCTTAAGTCAAGTGACCGTGGTGGAGTTTGTTTACGGCCCGGTTGTGGTGGTGACGTTAAGTCATGTGACCGTGGTGTAGTTTCTTTACGGCCCGGTTGTGGTGACGTTAAGTCATGTGACCGTGGTGTAGTTTGTTTATGGCCTGGTTGTGGTGACGTTAAGTCATGTGACCGTGGTGTAGTTTCTTTATGGCCCAGTTGTAGCAGTGACGTTAAGTCATGTGACCGTGGTGTAGTTTGTTTACAGCCTGGTTGTGGTGACGTTAAGTCATGTGACCGTGGTGTAGTTTGTTTATGGCCCGGTTGTGGCGGTGACGTTAAGTCATGTGACCGTGGTGTAGTTTGTTTATGGCCCAGTTGTGGCGGTGACGTTAAGTCATGTGACCGTGGTGTAGTTTGTTTACAGCCTTGTTCTTCAATAATCATAAAGTGTCACAGAGTTTATTTTCTGTAATAATCTATATAACTACAGAAACCCATCATCATCATCATCATCATCATCATGCAGAACTCTGTATATTTGGTCTGTTATTAGAAGCTCATTTTGCCGTGATTTAAAGTCACTGTCACTAAATGTCTCGTCCATCACTGGTGTCACATGTTACAGTTACTTCTCCCTTTGCATAATAAATATCATAGCAGTTCATATCATAGTTTAGGGGAGAACAGAGAACACAGAGATCAACAGGCACCATGAATACAGATGGACAGAGGGACAGAAACAGCAGGTTCATAACTAATCACAACAAGACACAGCAGGAGTGGGCGGAGACAGACAGAAGGAGGGAGACACAGGGATTGGCTGACAGTGAGGGCGTGGTCAGGGACACTGAGGAGGAGCTATGATGACTAAAAGAGGACAGGTGTGGATCAGGGAGGGACTAACGACACTGATACACAGCAGGAGTGGATGAAAACAGCCCAACGTGAAAGGACCAAGCACCGGTACTTGACAAGTTCAGAGTGAGACCAGGTTGTAGGATCATGACAGTGTGGCTGTACTGGGACAATTTGAGAGACAACACAATCTACAATGTCTCCCAGCCATATTTTTATTATAACTAGTAACACAAGAGGCCAAAAAGTGACAACATTTTATTCACCTCAGTGTTTTTACAGGTTTATTAATGAGACACACACATAAATATACACAATATATGCACATCAAAATATCCATGTAAATACGAATACATTAACATAATTAATACAGACACACACACAGACACACACACAAACACACAGACAGACAGACAGACAGACAGACATGGTGAATTTTATTTATGTTTTCCACAGCAGTGTTGTAAAGCGTCTGCAGCAGCTCTGCAGTGTTTCCATATATTACAAAGTGAAACCACAGAGAAAAAAAACAGCCTGTGGTTAAATTCATATTAACACTCGTACGTTAAACATTAAAATACAAACTGCAGTCTTTACTGTTGGATCAGTGAGAGAATAAGTTTCATCTCCCTGGAGGAAAATGAAGAAACACACAGCCTGTGAAAGGAAATATTAAAACATACAAAATGTCTGCTGAAGCATAAAGAAGAGGAGGGAAAGGAGGAGGAAAAGGAGGAGGAAAAGGAGGAGGAGGGAGACATTATGGTCCTGATGACTCACAGACTCTCCCATGTTTTCCCTCTCTCCTTTTTTAATATTTGAGAGTCAGATTTGCAGAAGGCAGTGGAGCCTTGCCGCTCATCTCAGCCTCTTCCTCTACGCCGGCTACATCTGTTCACTGTGCCCCACGGGAATCCAGCTGGGCTCCGGCCTTCACAGGACAATACAGAGGAGACGAGAGAGCCAGCCGCACAATGGATGAGAGGGAGACGGAGGGAGGATGAGGAGGAGGAGGAAGAATCATTTCTGCTTTCATAAGCCCCACATGTCTTGAACACACAGTCCCTCAAGTCAGCGGCTGGATGTTGTGGATGATCCAGATGTTTGCTTTAGCTCACTGTTGTTATTTTAACCACGAGAAAGAAAAAAACAGGTCTGACCCAGAAAATCACAACTAATGACGAACTAGACGACTCTGACCCAGCACAGTTACAGACACAGTTACAGACAGAGTTACAGTTACAGACAGAGTTACAGAGTTACAGACACAGTTACAGACACAGTTACAGTTACAGACACAGTTACAGACTTACAGACATAGTTACAGAGTTACAGACACAGTTACAGACAGAGTTACAGTTACAGACACAGTGACAGACAGAGTTACAGTTACAGACACAGTTACAGAGTTACAGACATAGTTACAGAGTTACAGACAGCTTTACAGACATAGTTACAGAGTTACAGACACAGTTGCAGGCACAGTTACAGACAGAGCTACAGACAGAGTTACAGACAGAGTTACAGACAGAGTTGCGGACACAGTTACAGACAGTTACAGAGTTACAGACATAGTTACAGAGTTACAGACAGCGTTACAGACAGAGTTACAGACAGTTACAGACAGTTACAGACAGAGTTACAGACAGAGTTACAGAGTTACAGACAGTTACAGACACAGTTACAGAGTTACAGACATAGTTACAGAGTTACAGACACAGTTGCAGGCACAGTTGCAGACATAGTTACAGAGTTACAGACAGAGTTACAGACAGAGTTACAGACATAGTTACAGAGTTACAGACACAGTTACAGACAGAGTTACAGTTACAGACACAGTTACAGACAGAGTTACAGTTACAGACACAGTTACAGAGTTACAGACATAGTTACAGAGTTACAGACAGCTTTACAGACATAGTTACAGAGTTACAGACACAGTTGCAGGCACAGTTACAGACAGAGTTACAGACAGAGTTTCAGACAGAGTTACAGACAGAGTTGCGGACACAGTTACAGACACAGTTACAGAGTTACAGACACAGTTACAGACACAGTTACAGAGTTACAGACATAGTTACAGAGTTACAGACAGCGTTACAGACAGTTACAGACAGAGTTACAGACAGAGTTACAGAGTTACAGACAGTTACAGACACAGTTACAGAGTTACAGACATAGTTACAGAGTTACAGACACAGTTGCAGGCACAGTTGCAGACATAGTTACAGAGTTACAGACAGAGTTACAGACATAGTTACAGAGTTACAGACACAGTTACAGACACAGTTACAGACAGAGTTACAGACAGAGTTGCAGACACAGTTACAGACACAGTTACAGAGTTACAGACATAGTTACAGAGTTACAGACAGAGTTACAGAAACAGTTGCAGACGTAGTTACAGAGTTACAGACACAGTTTCAAGCACAGTTACAGGCAGAGTTACAGACACAGTTGCAGACATAGTTACAGAGTTACAGACACAGTTGCAGGCACAGTTACAGACAGAGCTACAGACAGAGTTACAGACACAGTTACAGACACAGTTACAGACACAGTTACAGACATAGTTACAGAGTTAGAAACACAGTTGCAGACGTAGTTACAGAGTTACAGACACATTTACAGACAGAGTTACAGACACAGTTACAGACATAGTTACAGAGTTACAGACACAGTTGCAGACATAGTTACAGAGTTACAGACAGAGTTACAGACACAGTTACAGACAGAGTTGCGGACACAGTTACAGACACAGTTACAGAGTTACAGACACAGTTGCAGGCACAGTTACAGACTGAGTTACAGACAGAGTTACAGACAGTTACAGACAGTTACAGACACAGTTACAGAGTTACAGACATAGTTACAGAGTTACAGACACAGTTGCAGGCACAGTTGCAGACATAGTTACAGAGTTACAGACATAGTTACAGAGTTACAGACACAGTTACAGACAGTTACAGACAGATTTACGGACAGAGTTGCGGACACAGTTACAGAGTTACAGACATAGTTACAGAGTTACAGACAGAGTTACAGAAACAGTTGCAGACGTAGTTACAGAGTTACAGACACAGTTTCAAGCACAGTTACAGGCAGAGTTACAGACACAGTTGCAGACATAGTTACAGAGTTACAGACACAGTTGCAGGCACAGTTACAGACAGAGCTACAGACAGAGTTACAGACAGAGTTACAGACACAGTTACAGAGTTACAGACACAGTTGCAGATGTAGTTACAGAGTTTCAGACACATTTACAGACAGAGTTACAGACACAGTTACAGACATAGTTACAGAGTTACAGACACAGTTGCAGACATAGTTACAGAGTTACAGACAGAGTTGCAGACACAGTTACAGACAGAGTTGCGGACACAGTTACAGACACAGTTACAGAGTTACAGACACAGTTGCAGGCACAGTTACAAACTGAGTTACAGACAGAGTTACAGACAGTTACAGATAGAGTTACAGACACATTTACAGACACAGTTACAGACAGAGTTGCGGACACAGTTACAGACACAGTTACAGACATAGTTACAGAGTTACAGACACAGTTGCAGACATAGTTACAGAGTTACAGACACAGTTACAGGCACAGTTACAGACAGAGTTACAGACAGTTACAGACAGAATTACAGACACATTTACAGACACAGTTACAGACACAGTTACAGACAGTTACAGACAGATTTACAGACAGAGTTGCGGACACAGTTACAGAGTTACAGACATAGTTACAGAGTTACAGACAGAGTTACAGAAACAGTTGCAGACGTAGTTACAGAGTTACAGACACAGTTTCAAGCACAGTTACAGGCAGAGTTACAGACACAGTTGCAGACATAGTTACAGAGTTACAGACACAGTTGCAGGCACAGTTACAGACAGAGCTACAGACAGAGTTACAGACAGAGTTACAGACACAGTTACAGAGTTACAGACACAGTTGCAGATGTAGTTACAGAGTTACAGACACATTTACAGACAGAGTTACAGACACAGTTACAGACATAGTTACAGAGTTACAGACACAGTTGCAGACATAGTTACAGAGTTACAGACACAGTTGCAGACATAGTTACAGAGTTACAGACAGAGTTACAGACACAGTTACAGACAGAGTTGCGGACACAGTTACAGACACAGTTACAGAGTTACAGACACAGTTGCAGGCACAGTTACAGACTGAGTTACAGACAGAGTTACAGACAGTTACAGATAGAGTTACAGACACATTTACAGACACAGTTACAGACAGAGTTGCGGACAGAGTTGCGGACACAGTTACAGACATAGTTACAGAGTTACAGACACAGTTGCAGACATAGTTACAGAGTTACAGACACAGTTACAGGCACAGTTACAGACAGAGTTACAGACACAGTTACAGTTACAGAGTAACAGACAGAGTTACAGACAGAGTTACAGACACAGTTGCAGACATAGTTACAGAGTTACAGACACAGTTACAGACACAGTTACAGAGTTACAGACAGTTACAGACAGAGTTACAGACAGTTACAGAGTTACAGACAGAGTTACAGACAGTTACAGACAGAGTTACAGACACAGTTGCAGACATAGTTACAGAGTTACAGACACAGTTACAGAGTTACAGACAGAGTTAGAGACACAGTTGCAGACAGTTACAGACATCCGTCACATCTGTGGAGCTGCGACGCAGAGCGGGCAGAGGACGCCATCAACACAGATACCGTATGCCGTCCAAAATACCAACTACCAAATGTTTGAGACATTCAGACCTGGCTACAGGACGGGTATAAAATAAACCACATTTCACAATCACACAATGAGGTCTGAACCGCTTCTTCATTTGATTATAGTCTTCATCTGACATGTTACAAACAACATGTTTCGCCCACAGCTTCATCAAACCTGATCAGAACATGGATGAATCATGTTGTTTGTGACATTTCAGATGAAGACTGAATTAAAAGAAGATGTGGTTCAGACCTCTTGTGTGTGATGTGTCTGTTGGTTTACTATCAGTCTAATGTTTCCTGCTGGACTGACAGCTCTGTGCTTTTGAATGAGTTAATCTATAAAATAAAGCTGCTGAATGTGGAGCAGCTCCTCTCTGAAACATTTGCATTCAGTTTACAGTCTGAAGACTCACCAACAGCCCATTCACAATACCCCACTCTGTGAATGATTTCAGCCTCAGATACTGACGTACTGAGGCACCGTTGCGTAATATATAAAGACAGAGAAAGTCCCTATAGTTGTTATGGTGTGAACAGTGCGTCATAGTCCTGTAGTTGGTATGGTGTGAACAGTGTACCATAGCCCTGTAGTTGGTATGGTGTGAACAGTGCCCATAGTCCTGTAGTTGGTGTGGTGTGAACAGTGCCCATAGTCCTGTAGTTGGTATGGTGTGAACAGTGCGCCATAGTCCTGTAGTTGGTATGGTGTGAACAGTGCATCATAGTCCTGTAGTTGGTGTGGTGTGAACAGTGCGTCATAGTCCTGTAGTTGGTGTGGTGTGAACAGTGCATCATAGTCCTGTAGCTGGTGTGGTGTGAACAGTGCGCCATAGCCCTTTAGTTGTTGTGGTGTGAACAGTGCGCCATAGTCCTGTAGTTGGTGTGGTGTGAACAGTGTGTCATAGTCCTGTAGTTGGTGTGGTGTGAACAGTGCGTCATAGTCCTGTAGTTGGTATGGTGTGAACAGTGTGTCATGGTCCTGTAGTTGGTATGGTGTGAACAGTGCGTCATAGTCCTGTAGTTGGTATGGTGTGAACAGTGCGCCATAGTCCTGTAGCTGGTATGGTGTGAACAGTGTGTCATAGTCCTGTAGTTGGTGTGGTGTGAACAGTGTGCCATAGTCCTGTAGTTGGTGTGGTGTGAACAGTGTGTCATAGTCCTGTAGCTGGTATGGTGTGAACAGTGTGTCATAGTCCTGTAGTTGGTGTGGTGTGAACAGTGCATCATAGTCCTGTAGTTAGTGTGGTGTGAACAGTGTGTCATAGTCCTGTAGCTGGTATGGTGTGAACAGTGTGTCATAGTCCTGTAGTTGGTGTGGTGTGAACAGTGTGTCATAGTCCTGTAGCTGGTATGGTGTGAACAGTGCGTCATAGTCCTGTAGTTGGTGTGGTGTGAACAGTGCATCATAGTCCTGTAGTTAGTGTGGTGTGAACAGTGCGCCATAGCCCTTTAGTTGTTATGGTGTGAACAGTGCGCCATAGTCCTGTAGTTAGTGTGGTGTGAACAGTGCGCCATAGCCCTTTAGTTGTTATGGTGTGAACAGTGCGCCATAGCCCTTTAGTTGTTATGGTGTGAACAGTGCGCCATAGTCCTGTAGTTGTTATGGTGTGAACAGTGCGCCATAGTCCTGTAGTTAGTGTGGTGTGAACAGTGCGCCATAGCCCTTTAGTTGTTATGGTGTGAACAGTGCGCCATAGCCCTTTAGTTGTTATGGTGTGAACAGTGCGCCATAGCCCTTTAGTTGTTATGGTGTGAACAGTGCGCCATAGTCCTGTAGTTGTTATGGTGTGAACAGTGCGCCATAGCCCTTTAGTTGTTATGGTGTGAACAGTGCGCCATAGCCCTTTAGTTGTTATGGTGTGAACAGTGCGCCATAGTCCTGTAGTTGTTGTGGTGTGAACAGTGCGTCATAGTCCTGTAGTTGGTGTGGTGTGAACAGTGCGCCATAGCCTTTTCGTTGTTATGGTGTGAACAGTGCGCCATAGTCCTGTAGTTGTTATGGTGTGAAAATAAAGACAAAGCGTTTTATTGATGTTGTAAGTTTATTTTGAAAAGGACTGTATGAATCTAATGAGCAGAAACATTTCCTGTGAAAACTGAAGTTTATTTTGAAAAGACAGGATGCATTTTTCTGTTTTTCTCTTGGTTAAAATAACAACCGTGACCTGAAGCAGGTTTATCTCAGCAAACATGTACATGTCTCTGACATTACGCCACTGACTTCAGGAATCCTGAGTGTGTCTGTTGTTGATGTTCTGACACATGTTTATTCATGTCTCTTACATGCATGTACTTTTTCAAAATAAAATTCTGGCTTCACAGGAAATATTTCTGCTCATTAGATATATACAGTCTTTTTCAAAATAAAGTTATAACGTCAATAAAACACCTCAGATTTCCAATTTTTTCCTCGTGCAACAAAAGCTTGTGATTAGGTTTATAAAAAACATCCTGGTTTGGCTCAACATTCATACAGGAAGTGACCAGCAGACTCCTGGGTAAAGTCCAGGGTTTGCTGGATCCATCCACCGACCCTCTGCCCGTCCTGTGGGGGTTTTCCGGCTCATTATTTTACCTTGTTATTGGCGGTGTTTCAAACTGACGCCGTCTGGCAGCGTGTCATATTGCTGCTGCTAAAGGAACCTTTCTTGTGTCAGTGTTTGACGCTGAAGACACACAGAGCTGCTACGTGACAAGCAACAAGCTCAAATATGTGTATTGTGATAGCACTAGTATTACATTCATTAATTTCAGATCATTTCAGATCATTTTAGATGAAATTAATTTTTCTTTTTAGAGGACCTATTTATTGAATTTATTCATGAGATTTTTATTTTTGGATTCCTTTACTGATTCCCATGTTTTTTTATGTTTACTTATTAACTGTTTAACTATTGACTGTTGGACTGATTGTTTGTTTATGTACGTGGGAAAGCTGCAAATTAATTGCCCACTTGGGATAAATAAAGTTGTCTGAAACTGAAACTGAAACATTTTTATTAAACTGTGAGATGGATAAATGAACCTAAGACGAAACTGCGATCTACAACATGACAGAACACTTACAGACAGGTTTCACAGTCAGACACAGAGCAGGAAAGAAATGCAGTAAACACACAGACTGTGTTAAAGCTGAGGTCAGCAGCAATGTCTGAACTGATCGATGACGGTATCTCTGAGGATGCAGTGTGTCGGTCATCAGCACCTGTCAGCTGGTTAAAGAGCAGCGAGGTGACTCAGGATCATTGTGATGAAAAGCATTTCCTTATTTCACAAGATTTAAAACACGTCTGTTTATGATGTTTGAGGAAGAAGAGAGGAAACACTACCAGATAAATCCATGGATATAAAGAGACAGAAGCCACGTGGAGTCATTTTGTTTTCTAAAGGCTGCAGTTTAAATGTTGTTGGTCAGACTCAGCTGACGCTCCGTCCAAACACAATGACCTCAACTGGTTCAGTATGAAGCTCCTCAACAACTGGACCCACCTCAGAGTGTTGGAGTGAAGCTCGGAGCGCTCGTGTCACCTTCAGATGCCACTTGATTTCAGCTCTTGAGTTTTCAACAGAAATACTTTAATCCCTCCATCAAGCAGACACCAAAGCTGCTGCTCTTCTTCTTTAACCCGACCAGAGCAGCTGCTGGAGTTTGTCTCAGGTCGGGGATCTCAAACACTTGGTCACTTTAGGTAAATCTGTCTGCACACGATGGAGGGACACATTGTTTTTATGATTTAAACTCTGTGGCTGTGGCTGTCGTCCTTCTCTGTGAATGTTCATTGAAGGCATCAGTGTGCAGACAGGACTGCTGTTGACTGTCATGTTGTTCAACACCATCTTCTGTTTCTTCCAGGCTGCTGCACATCCAGCTCAGACTTTGTGTCCGAGAAAAGATGCATCACAGATAATGAGAAAACTGGAGACAGCAGAAATCACTTTCTCCTCCATTACGTTTCCTTCTGTGGAGAAACAGGCTGAAGTCGGACAGGATTGTAACTGTCAATCAAACAGACAGCTGGTATTCCTCGTGTCACTGCCTGCTCACAGATACCTCATGTCAGCATAAAGTTGATTTGAAACTTTTCTTTGAATCCTTCCCACAGTTCTCCACAACACACCTGCTTCTCCTGATGCTCAGACTGCTCACTCTTAATTCAATGAAAATATCTCTCAGTTCATCAGAACAATGAGGTTCTCCTTTTAATATCTTAGCTTTGTTCTCCTCAGTTTAGCTCCTCCCTAAAACCACCACTGTCTAATCCTGCGTCAGAGACCATAACTCATCACAGGAAGCCTTTCCAGCTTTCAGAACCAGAGGAAATGTCTACACAGTGTGGAGCCTATGAAGATGACGTGTGGAAGACCTCACTCACAGCTAAATCCATCAAAGATCTGTTTATACCTGATGTTAATATCAAATGTGACCACATATCGTTGGTAGTGTGACACTAAGACACGCTGACGTGTGAGAGTGTGGAGGTAATAACTGTGAGCTGGGCACTTTGACCTTCTTACATAAGTGACACACGAGAGACACACGTGTGGAAGACAGTGTGTCTCCTTTAACTAATGTCAGCTCACCTCTCAGGCCGTTTGTGCTTTAGACTCACGTCAGCTCACCTCTCAGGCCGTTTGTGCTTTTAACTCGGCAGTGTGGTGCAGGTGTTATAAACTAACCTACGAAGGCAGCAGTCGACCAACAACTCCAGTGTTCTGCAAAGTGAAATGACTGGTCTTGTAAATGGAGTCTTGATGATTTAACAGTTTCACTTCCCCGTCTGAAAGGGCCGTCTGATGGAGAGGGAAGGATGTGAAAATATTCTACCTATAGTTTACACTTAAACTGATGTTGATATTTTTGTTTTATGTGGCTAAAAACACATCAGTTGTGGTAGTATTTGCTCAGAGTCATTTTATTCCACGTATGTGACACAGGGGTCATCTACCCAGAAGTTAAACTTTAGGATCCAATCTGTTATTTCCTCTGGATGACTGACAGGTTGACCTCTGTTATGGGGCATGATGGTCTAATTTTTGGGACCTCAATCAGGCAGACTCTTTGTTGCTCTGTTTGAATTCAGTGATGTAAAGACAGGCAGCAGAACCTCTGTAATGTGATGCAGAGACATGAATCCACCTGTTCTTCCCTGAGCATCCACCTGCACACAGGTAAGAAAGCACGATTTAGCTCCTCTCGTCTCTGTGTTTGTCAGAACAAAGGAACCAGCCTGACGTTTCCCCTCCTGACTCCTGTCTGTCTCTGAGCGGCAGCTGAGTGTGGCTGGACCGAGGCTTCAGAGATCACAGGATGTGATGTAACTCCTCGCTGAGCTATTTTGGATGAGCCTGAAGGAAGAAAACCTGTCCTGCCTGTTGAAAGAAACAGAAGCTCAGTAAGTTTAGCTTTTATTCTGATGTTGTAACCAACATGTGTCGACCTCACGTCCTGAGATCACAAACATTCTGCTGCTGTGCTTTGGTTCATCAGCGACTCAGCGGCCCTCAGCTGAAGCAGATCATCAGAACAAGCTTATATTTTATTATATATTCACGTGACTCACACAGTGAACGCTCTGTGCTGTACGTTTGTATCCTGTGAGTAACATCGACCGGCCTCGTGTTTGCAATCAGAGGCAGGTTTGCATGCAACCCTGCGGCATTAAGTTAGTGTGCACGGGCAGCCGCTGTGACTCTGACAAGGTCAAAGTTCAGTTCACATTGTTGTCATTTCTCATCATTTTACATTCACAGAATTAAAGACTGTCAGTCGAGTTCCTGAGGCTTCTTTTTAAAAATATTAATTTAACATCAGTGTTTGTTATTCAGACTGTTGGACGGTAAAACAGCAGCATCAATAAGTGACACACAAACACACACCAGGACACACTAAAGATTCATGATCTCAGACACAGTGATGTAATAACACTGATGAAAACATTATATTTATCTTACAGTCTAACATGTACATGCAAACTGTTGAAACCCTGCGTTTACATTATGAATCACGAGTTCAGCAGAAATGTGTGTTTCAAACAGGCTTGGCGTGTTCTGGACCGACAGAAACGTGTCACCACAAGTATACTTTTTATTTTGAGTCTTAAACTCCAAAGGAAACTTTATAAATCGGTTTATGAACACTTAGGGACAAAAACTAAAACACACATTATGACTGAGCTCCAAATAAGCAGCGAAACATTTAAGCTGTAAAGGACAAAATAAAAACTTGCAGTGTGTTTTAATGAGGTCTTTGTTGAGAAGAGCGATAACTCTGCCCCGCTGTCTGCGAGCATGTTACAATTACACAACCACGTCCAGATCTGCTCCCCAGACAGCCGACAGACCCCACCAACATAATCCTAAAATCAGTTTCCTTTCTTGTTTATCCTCCTCTTCCTCCTCCTCTTCTTCTTCTTCTTCACTCTACAGCACTTGGGCACCTGAGGGAAATGTAATTGCATCCTCCTCCTGGCAATAACACAAGCAGAGCGGCCTCATGAATTATTCATGGCGTCTAACGTGGAGCGCTGGATTTTAAATTAAAGGTCAGCCTGTGTTCTGGCTCAGGACGCTGTGGGAATTACCTGCTCCACAACATGCACACACGTGTGTGTGTGTGTGTGTGTGTGTGTGTGTGTGTGTGTGTAGATGTACAGTGTGTGCATGTGTGTGTTTGCATAAATCACATCATGTACTTGTGCATGTGTGTGTTTGCATAAATCACATCATGTACTTGTGCATGTGTGTGTGTGTGTGTGTGTGTGTGTGTGTGTGAGTGTGTGTTTGGAGGCCTTTACTGTACGTGCATGCAGAAGTTTATAAATCTGAACTCTGCTGTATTTATGGAGTATACCTGTGTGTGTGTGTGTGTGTGTGTGTGTGTGTGTGTGTGTGTGTGTGTGTGTGTGGTATCCGTTATCTCCCAGGTGGGATTAAAGCTGAGCTCTGTGTTTGCTGCATAAAACTTTGATGATATTTGCACCTGGGAGCGTCTGTGTCTTTGGCTCGGTGACCTGCCTCCTGTTAGAGCGTCATCAGGTCGCTGTTCTGCTAATCTGTCCAGTCTGCTCAGATCACACACACACACACACACACACACACACACACACACACAGGAGGTTTGTTCTTTAACACATCTACTTTAAATAATTAGCAGGAAATACAAAACAAAACAATATGTCACCTACGCTATTTATTTCCTCAAAGTCATTAACGTATTGGACGCAGATGTTGAACATGACTCAATATCACAGACTGTTTAAAATAACGCAGCCTCGTGACAGCACTCACTGGCTTGTTGACTCGTGTTTGACAGCCGTCACCATCTTGGATTTTTGGAGGCAAAAGTGACCATATTTGGACAAGAGGCAGAGCAGCCCTGACGCTAACATGCATTTACACGCATGGTAAACTGTAGAATTACTTGAAAATGAGTCACCATTGGGATTTTGGTTTCCCATATTTTTTTTAATATATTTTTTGGGGCATTTTATAGCCTTTAATGGATAGTACAGACAAGTGTGAAAGGGGGAGAGAAAGGGAGAGACATGCAGCAAAGGGCCACAGGCTGGAGTCGAACCCGGGCCACTGCGGCAACAGCCTTGTACATGGGGCGCCTGCTCTACCACTAAGGTTTCCCATAACTAATGCAGCACCACCGTGACAAAATAATATAGCAGAGACATATCCACAGGAGATGCGCTGAAGTCTCATTTTAAAGCACTAACATTTGTCAATTAGTGAATGTAGCACAAGGTGACGGTAAAAGCAGAATTCTGTTGATTTAATTTACAGATTGATTGACTGATTGATTGATTGATTGATTGATTGATTGATAAATGCTTCATCTTGTTAATCCTGCACAACTCTGTTCTATTTTAAGAAACACTGTGTTTCATTCACCTACACACACTCACACACACGCGCACACACATTCACACACATGCGCACACTGACATGCTGGTACACCACTACCTTCCTCTCTGGACATGTTTCCATTTCTTCAGCCTGTGTTCACAGATAAAGCCGGTGTGTATCTCTGAGCAGAGAGCAGCTATACGTCTGTCTGTCAGACCTGAACACAGAACATGAAGTGCCGCAGGACACGCAGATAAAACACCTGTACATTCATCCAGCAGCCGCTCTGGTGTCTCAGCTCACTTGGCAGGGCAGCAGCTTCTCATGCAGTGTCTCCAAGTTGATTCGTGCTTCAATAAATTATTCAAACTGCTCGAGTTTGACTCTTGAACCAAGCAAGCACGCGTACAGTTTGACAGGATAAGTTTTAAACTGATCTGTGTAGTCCCTGCAGGCTGCAGACTTTACTCAACCTTCACCATCACTCTGTTTCCATGGAGCTGCTGTTCCAGCTGGACGAAGACATTTAACTGGCCTACTGTCCTTGTCCCAGTATACAAGCACGGGAGGGGAATCCATTTATTGGCTGAAGTATGTGCGACTCCTCTACGATAGGTGGAGATTGTTAGTATTGGACCTTTTTCCTGTTGACCTATTACGTCACAGACCAAACAATGGACAAACAAGTTAGCTACGGTTAGCTAGCAGCTAACTGCTACCATGGTGGACAACTTTACAGCTCTGTACATTTGGTCCGTCCAAAAAGTCACGGCTCTGGATGTAGATTTCTCCATGTTGTTACCGGCTTCTTCTTCTCTTACACATTTAATGCTATTGGACTTCCGGGTCAAAGCCCGGGGCGGAAACTGTGGAGCATGCTCAGAGCGCCTCGGCCAGTTTGGGTCTGATTGACTGTATACATGCAGGAGTCACATGATCTGGGTGTGTTAGTCCCACTGTGACACATTCACTTCAAACATTTCCTCCAAATGAAAAAACAAGTTATGTTTTTTTTGGGGAGTTTTTCCTGATCAGCTGTGAGGGTCATAAGGACAGAGGGATGTCGTATACTGTAAAGCCCTGTGAGGCAAATTGTGATTTGTGATATTGGGCTTTATAAATAAAATTGATTGATTGATTGATTGATTGATTAAAACATCATTTATAAAAGATGAGGTTAATTTTGCTTTTGACTTGTCTGTCATGAGGACAGCCTCACTGAACATGCAATCTGTCATTTTCTGCCACCAGGAGTTTATAAGGATAAAAAAAAAAAATGTTGGCCCAATGCCATCAATGCAAGTTTCTCCTGGTTAGAATTCTTTCAGTGTTTATTGATCAGCCAACAGCGTCCTCACTGCGACCTCACATGTCTACGTTTGGTCATGTTTCTACATCCACACAAAGATGACAGGTGTGCAGGAATGACTCAAACAGGGAAGGACTAATTAGACTGATACAGTTTGCATACAGTCTCTTTCAAAATAAAAGCACTACCTTAGTACAACACCGCCAACCGATGATTTTTTTCCTTCAACAACAATCCTTCAACGATTGGCGTTACAATCTTACAGGAAGTGAACACCGGCCTCCCGGGTGAAAGTCAGTGGTTATTGGACCCACACAGTGACCGGCTGTGTATCATGCTGATGTGAAAGCACAGCAGAGTTCAACGACTTCGGAGTGAGACAAGGTCAGGAGGTTTTTACCGAGAGCTGAATTATCCACAGAGGTGTCTTCTCTCTAAAACAAACAGATCAGCTGATTTAAACCAAAAAACAAAAAAAAACAACTTAAGAAAGATGTGTCACGTTAAAAATCTGACGCTATCTGGCATGTCTGCAGCCGAGCTGCCGCTGACATTTCTCCATTTTTCTTCTCTGATAATTTTATAGGCGTCCGATGACGAACAAATCTTCATCTGGTGAAAACAACCAGGAAGTAAAAAGTGTGTTGTAAAAACGTGTCTTCAAACTGGATAAAAAGTTAATTTATGACAGCTTCTTGTGGACGACCACGACCCTGACGCCTGCACAAAGAGGATGCGACCTCACTGACAGACCAGATGACACGGTCTGTGTCCATGAATGAAATGACAGATTCCTCTGGGTATGAACTTTGTTGGGAGCATGATGAACAAACACAACTCAACATGGAACAAGCTGTTTTAAGACATTTAAAGAAAAAGAAAAGTTCCAGATTATATCTTTAAATAAACATTAGATATAAGTGCAGCGATCTGATTGGTTGGATGTGATTGTTAAACAGTTTGTCCCAAACAAATCAAACTGCATTATGAACGCTCAACTCATCTGTCCTCATTAACATCCACCTGCATGTAAGGACTCTGTGTCTCTGATGTTTCTCACCTCCTCCTCCTCCTGTATCTCTGCTCCTCCGCCCCCCCCTCCTGATGGAGCAGGCAGCGTGTGTGAAGTGCGTCGTCAGGCCCTCCTGCTGCTCGTCGATCATGATTTTCCTGGTAGAGCTCTCAATAACTCAGCAGGCCCTCATGCACCATGAGAGCGCAATTAGGTCGACTGACAACTGCATTTTTCTCCTCAGGAATAAAGTGGCGCGACCCATTGGTATTAATCTCAGTGGAGAGTTTGACTGATGTAATGAACGGATGATTTCCCGCTAAGCTCGGCGCCGCTGCATGCTCGCCTGCTTTTCTTTAACCTCCAGTGAGGAAGAGGATCTGAGAAGAATGAAGAGTTTGGAAAGTGGGTCAGCTGAGCTTAAAGGTTGGAGCTCACCACCGTAAAGGTCACTGGCTCTGTTTTTTAAATGTCCGAGACATGAACATGGAGGATAGAAAATGTGACGGGGGTGAAGGTGTCGCTTTGGAAGGAAGAGTTCCATCATGTTTGATATTTACCTCCAACCTAACGGACTTTAACCCTTCGAACTCAAGAATGATTTCCTCTCCCGTGTATTTATTTGTATTTACAGGTTCAGGGCTCCGTCAGTCCACGTCTCAGCTCAGACAAGATCAGCATTCACAGGAAGTTTGTCCATATTTGACCTCACGATTAACGTCCAACATCAACACCAGTGAAGATGTGGGTGTTTAGTCCCACACCATAAGATGTTCCACAGACTGGGGATCCCTCAGGGTCACTACCAGACTCCTTCAGAAATGATTTGTTCATGATCACATCAGTGAACTTCAGTATCTGCACGAAACAAGACTAGAAGCCTCTGATAATATTAAACATGTCTGACTTTGTTTGAACATGGAGACAAGACACAGAATGAGTTTTACAACGTATCTTCACAGGACAGTTTCTATGATAGCCTACGAATTTGTGCCCAACACATGGCGTTACGTCCTTAATGTACAGTTATGGAATTAACATAAAGTTACAGAGGTTAGGTTTAGGAACAGAAACATGGTGAGGACATGCCTCAACATGACTTAGAGATGTGAACACGTGACTTCAGGGGAAAGTCCCATCCTCCACCCCAACCTACCTCCTTACAGACACTCAGGACCGCTTCCTGTTTACTGGCGTCAGCTCATTGGTCACATGATCACAGCCTTTCAAAATAGGAATATATAAGAAACGTGTGAGTGTCATGACCACCTAAGAGTAAAGGAGGAGGATCACAGGACACTGACTGACAGAAAACTCTCCTGATTTTATTCAGACGTTGTAAATTTGTCTGCGACAGTGAAACTGATTAAAAAGTGGTTTGGTGTGAGGCCGATGGGAGTGTTGCATCATGTAAAGCTACATTAGCTGCATTCATCCTTGTTAACTCTGAATGTCCTTTAGTCCAGAATGGACATGGATGGACATTAGAAATAATGAATGAAGCTGTTTCCAGCTGAACGTGATCATCTCCTTCCTGTTCATGATGCTATAATGATGAAAGAGTAACAGAAACATGGATTCGTCTCTCCAGCGGAGTTGATTGTAAAACGTGTGTGTGTGTGTGTGTGTGTGTGTGTGTGTGTGTGTGTGTGTGATGCAAACGGTTCTGTCTCAGATGTTCTACAGCAGGAACACATTGTTTTGTCCTCCTGAGAGCAGCCATTGTTTTCTGTCCCCTCCAGAGGACATTTTGTTTTTGACCAACCATGCTGCTGTGTGGGAAGCATTTCAGTGACACTGTATGAACTCAGTGGGCAGACGGGACCTCGTGGGAACTCTGCTGGTTTTAGAAATTACACAGTTTCCAACCACAGGGGAAAAGTTCCTGTTTCTTTGTGGTGCTGCTGAATGTGTTGGAGAAATTAATGTGATGTTGAATGTGAGCTGTGGAGTTAAAGAATTAATCTGGATATTTCTACTTTGCAGGATTGTCACTTACAGATTGTAAACACACGCCGGTGGAAGTGAAAGTAGACACCGACCACAGATTCACTGGTATGGCACTCTGCCTCACTGTTTGCATTTACACCTCCACACAGACAGTGGGTCATAATGACTGAGAGGGATCACTGCTGTTTGAGTCTACACACAGGTTTTAGTTTGTCTTTAACCTTTTCAGTCTTTTTCTGTCTTTGTTTGTGCTGTGTTCCTACATCTGCAGCAGACCATAATATGCACCATATTAACAAGGTCTCACCTGACACTGCTCGGCCTCCACCACAGCTGATGTGCAGCATGAAGACTCAAATAGTGATGAAGACACTTTTCATATCAGGGTGCAGACTTTTCACCTTTCAGTAAAAATCATAGTTTTGAATCTGTAGCCCCTTTCACACTGCCAGATTTTTGGTGAATGTTGGGCCGTTTTGCCGGCAAGCTGCGAGCGTTTAGACACACAGAGCTGGATTGGCAAGTTGATCCGAGGTGCCCAATTTTCCTCCTCGTAGGGTAGACATATTGGTGGAACCCTTTTAGTTTAAACAGACCGAGGCGGCCTTCTGCAACGGGAGGAGTTGTTGATGACTTGTGGGAGGAGCTGTTGATGACTTGTGGGAGGAGCTGTTGATGACGCCGCACGTGCGAGCCACTGGCGGTGGATAAACAGGAAACAGCTGATAGCAGGAATTAGCGAGCAGCTAGTAGCAAGAGGGAAACACAAACCTGGCAGACACTGTAAAGATGAGCAACTGGGGAGACAAGGAATTGCGCGCCCTCCTTGTCCTCGCAAACAAAGAGGCCATTAACCGTCAGATGACGGGGACGGTGAAGAACGGGCCGACTTACGAGAGAATCACCGAAGGACTGACCAGCCGCGGCTTCCCTCCCACGTCACTGTTTACGTCACACGCTGAGCTACACGTTTTGTTACTTGCTCACGCCCCCCATTGCCCCGAAAAAGGCACATTCTGTATAAACAAAAGTAGGTAGGCGGCATTTTGCTGCACTCCCTGATTTTGTTTTTATACTGCCAATGCTGAAAAAACACTGATTGGGCTTTCCTGCAAATTTGCACAACTCCTGTTTAAAAACAGGTCATTTGTGAGATTCATGTAGATGCACTGAGGTTTTGAAGTGGTAGGTCTGTGGTGATGGAGTCATGAGATCATGAAGTCTCTCCTGAAGCTAAGACTTTCTTCAGGTGGAGTTATCATAACTTCACTTGTCATTTCTACGATGTGTCAGGTCTGTTTTATTAGCCTGAATGAATTTGAGTAGTTTTGATTTGGTGAACACCTGTCCATCACAGTTGGAATGTAATGTTGAGTGTTTCCATGGTAACATGAAGCTACTTGACCAGCAGCAGTTGCAAATGCTGTTAAGAGCAAATACCAAACTCATTTTTAGCTTAGTGCAAATTACTTCAGTACAGTTTTGGACCTGTCTCTGAACCCTGATCTGATGTCCTCCTCACATTGACTTCTGTCGCAGTAACATTACATTAACCCTGGCTGAGTTTTAATCATGTTCTCACGCTGACATGACATGTGGACTGGAACTCCACATATTAAAGCTGGATGTTGTCACCTTTTCACCCTGTCATCAGCGCAGACTGGGACTCCATCAATGTCTAAACTGTAAATAATCAGACGGCTCTGTAGTTTGATGGTGTGACCTCAGCCAGGTGTGGTGTTTGAGACAGTAAGATAAATACAGAGACAGGAGGATCATTAAAGAAGAGAGACAGAGGTGATCTATAGCAGCAGCTAATACCTGCAGCTCATCAGTAATTAGCAGCTTCATGGCTCAGCTCCACCTCACTGTGACCACCAGGTGTGTTTGTCTCTTTCTTCCTCCATGGTGGAGACAACTTTTTAAACCTTTCACTCTGACACATCATCACAGCAACAATCTGCTGATGAACTAAATGTGACCCAAAGCACAGAAGGTTGACTCAGTATTTTATAATGAAAGAGGAGGGTTCAGTCTCTGTAATCTGTGGATCTGTGGACAGGAAATCAAGCCATCATTTGATTTCTTAAGTAAAACTGATGAAAACTTGACAAACATGACAAACAAACATGAACTGTCTGAAACAATTCAGTTACAACGATCTTCACTCAGATAATAAACTCTTTAAATCTCATCTTAGTTTGTTTGAGTTCTTTGCTGTGGATTCTGATGCGTTTTAAGATCCTGATAACTTTGTTTAATCTGACGTGATTCTGATTTCACTGATTTAATGAGCGTTTGCTTGATCCCAGTTTGTATCGTCTTGTTGTATGATGTTGTGAGACACTGTGCTGTGAGCTCAGCTGCTGAATGCAGAATCAGCTCGTCGCTCCGTCTCCGGCTGCTCACCTGAGGAAATTCCTGCTTCGCCCGTGAGCCGCTGGAAGCAGAAAACAGGAAGCTGCAGGTTATTCTGACATTTCAACCAACTGTGGAGAGAAGCAGCCGGGCATCTCAAGGACAGCAGGACTGACACACAGGACAGAGAGGAGGACGAGCGGGACCGAGGGACGGAGACATGAAGACAGACAGACAGACGGACAGGGACGGGGAGGTGATGGAGACAAAGGGCTATGAGAGGACAGAGACAGAGGGACGGAGGGACGGAGGGACAGAGGGACAGCAGCAGTATGATTCATAAGTGTGGATAAATTAAGCAGATTGCCAAGGCTGTGTGTGTGTGTGTGTGTGTGTGTCTGTGTGTGTGTCTGTGTGTGTGTGCGTGTGTGTTGTGGGGGAGGGGACTATGTGATGATGCCAGGTGAGCATCGAGGAAAGCGGACACTCAGCAGCTTCATCTTGTTAGATGCAGGTCAGTGAGCGGGGAACTGCCCATTGGTTCGACAGCCCATTGTTCCGAAGTCCGTTCCGAAATCATCATGATGCCCTGTGGTTAAGGTCTGGTTAGGTTTAGGCACAAAAACCACTTGGTTAGGGTCAGGAAAAGATCATAGCGTGGGTTAAAATGAAAAAGAAAGTGACAAACATATAAGCCTGCTCCACCTCAAGCCGGTCGCGGCACACCACACTGGCTCCCTGTAAAATCCAGAATTGAATTTAAAATCCTACTGTTAACTTATAAAGCTCTAAATGGTCAAGCTCCGTCATATCTTAGAGAGCTCATAGTGCCATATTATCCCACCAGAACACTGCGCTCTGAGAACGCAGGGTTACTCGTGGTCCCTAAAGTCTCCAAAAGTAGATCAGGAGCCAGAGCCTTCAGCTATCAGGCTCCTCTCCTGTGGAATCATCTTCCTGTTACGGTCCGGGAGGCAGACACCGTCTCCACATTTAAGACTAGACTTAAGACTTTCCTCTTTGATAAAGCTTATAGTTAGGGCTGGCTCAGGCTTGCCCTGTACCAGCCCCTAGTTAGGCTGACTTAGGCCTAGTCTGCCGGAGGACCCCCCTATAATACACCGGGCACCTTCTCTCTCTCTCTCTCTCTCTCTCTCTCTCTCTCGTATCCTATTACTGCATCTTGCTAACTCGGCCATTCTGGATGTCACTAACTCGGCTTCTTCTCCGGAGCCTTTGTGCTCCACTGTCTCTCAGATTAACTCATATCACAGCGGTGCCTGGACAGCGTGACGTGTGTGGTTGTGCTGCTGCCGTGGTCCTGCCAGATGCCTCCTGCTGCTGCTGCCATCATTAGTCATTAGTCATACTTCTACTGTTATTATACACATATGACTATTGTCACACATGTATACTGTCAGATATTAATACATACTTTCAACATATTGTACCACAGTAGCCAGAACTATAACTATAATATTATTACTTTCAATAATGTTGTTGTAACCTACTGTCATTACCTGCATCTCTCTCTCTCTGTCTCTCTGTCTCTCTCTGTCTCATTGTGTCATACGGATTACTGTTAATTTATTATGCTGATCTGTTCTGTACGACATCTATTGCACGTCTGTCCGTCCTGGAAGAGGGATCCCTCCTCAGTTGCTCTTCCTGAGGTTTCTACCGTTTTTTTTCCCCGTTAAAGGGTTTTTTGGGGAGTTTTTCCTGATCAGCTGTGAGGGTCTTAAGGACAGAGGGATGTCGTATGCTGTAAAGCCCTGTGAGGCAAATTGTGATTTGTGATATTGGGCTTTATAAATAAAATTGATTGATTGATTGATTGATTGATACGCCCGCCGCGAACCGTTCAGCACCGCGGACAGTCGGACTAATGGGATGTCGAACCAATGACATGGACCCAGTGAGCGAAGCTAACAGCTAACAGCTAACAGCTGACAGCTAACAGCTGACAGTGTCTTCTACAACTTCTTACCTTCAACTTTTTACCTTGTGTAATAAAATCTGACCTCAAACATGTGTGTGTTTGTGTGGCAGTGGAGCCTCTATTTACTTTTCCCTTCAGTTTCCCCACGTTTCCTTTTTTCCCTCAAACCAATACTTTTTCACTTTGGGCGGATGAATCTTTGCGCTGCCACATAGAGCAAGTTTTGCATCTGTTTCTACTCACCTGCATCTTTTCATTGACTTTGTATTAAATCACTACGTCTAACATTTGTATTAAGTTCAGTTTGAGCACAGGTTTCTGTAAAATAATGGACATAGCCGTTATTTTACGGAGCCCTATGTCCGTATAACCAGGAACGTTTATCCCAGGGTGCTGGAAAGGAGGCTCCAGCTGACTGTTGAACCTCACACTCAGGAGGTGCAGTGTGTACTCTGTCCTGGTTGTGGAACAGTGGAGCAGCTCTTTACCTTCGCAGGGCTGCTGGAGGGGTCGTGAGAGTTTGCCCAGCCAGTTGACATGTGTTTGTGGACTTGGAGAAAGCTTATAACAGCGTTTCACGAGGGAGGTTTGGTACTGTGGGAATACAGGGCACCAGGGACGCTGCTACGAGCCATCCGGTCCCCGTATGTCCAAAGTGAAAGCTTTGTCCGAATTCTCAGCACAAAGCCAAACACATTCTCCTCCGCCAGGGTTGTGCTTTTTCAATGATCCTGACTGTGATATTAATTGACAGGATCTCGAGGTGCAGCCGGAGGGAGGAAGGGGTCCAGTTTGGGGACCTTAGAATTTTATCTCCGCTTTTTGCAGATGATGTGGTTCTGTTGGCTTCATCACACCGTGACCTCCAGCATGACCTGTGGCGGTTTGAATTGTTTGAACAACAGTTCGTCTTTGCTGTCTGACACTCTTTTTCTTCAGTCATTTGTCATTAGTTATTTTTCACAGCACCACCTCAAAGTCAGCTCCACCTACTGGTTTGGTATTTAGGATATTTGAACCATCCTCGAGGACGCCTCAGTCTCACTGACTGTTGGAGACATTCTGTAAAAGTCGAGACATGTAAATTTCAATATTCTGATGTTAATTAAAAAAAGTTGAAGGCACGTTTATGTTGATTTGTTGAAACTTGTACTGAAGTGTTTTATAATGAGCTGTGTTCTCTGTCTGTCAGTGTGGATGTTTCTGCTGAAGTGAAGAAGAGCCCAGGAAACTGGATAAACTTCAACAGTCAGCAGAGGGCTGGAGGAAGGATGAGATCCATGAGAGACGTCCACAGAGACACCTGGGATGTCTTGTCACAGGACACATAAACACAATCATTTAAAGAAGAAGCAGTTGAGGTTGTGACTGACCGACAGGATAAAGTCTCAGAAAACACAGCTCCGATGTTTAATGAGAAACGGTGAGAGGGTCGGGACTCGCTCGTGTTTGACCAAGAAAACTCTGTTTAGTCAAACTGCAGACGGCTTTAAGACCAAAAACATCCTGTCACGACACACACACACACACACACACACACTGAAGACATGAGCAGGAACAGTCTGCCCGTCGTGGATCTATTCTTAGCTTTAGTGTCTGTCTCGTCTGTTTGTGTTTTCCCTGTCACACACTCGACCCATGTGACCTCACTAATTGGCTCATCACAGATAACGTGTCACACTCTGTCGTCATCACAGGCTTTCTAAATAAAGATGATGAAACACAGGCAGCTTCACAGGGATTTTATATTCGTGTATTTTGTTCCTCACAGAGTTAGGAGCCAACAGGTCATGAGGAGGTCAGAGGTCATCCTCAGTGATCAGAGCAGGACACCAGCTGCTGGTGTAACGTGAGGAAGAAGTCTTCTTCGTGGTTAAATGTTGTCTGTTGGTTTGAGATGAAACAAACTGCAGGTGCTGATACTGAAGTCACTTCAGTCTCTTTCCCTCTGAACTATAAACCCACCAACATCTGGCCTCTGTTGTTAGTGGGCAGGTTAAAATCAGACTTCACTCAGAGACAGGTGAGTCTGCAGGAGTCACAGGTAGTTGTCACCTGCAGCTTCAACAACCTGATCTCACAAAAATAAGTGAAATGACCACGACCTCTTAACACCGCATTCCGTGGTGGCAGCACGTAATGGGTTGAAATTACGTGCCAGTGTAAAGTCAATTAGGGTCCTCTCCCGTGGTGGACACACGGATTCCCTGATTCAATAACGTCACGTCAACCTCGTTTTCCTCAATGATATCTTTAACATTCCTGTATACACACAAAAACGCGGAAGTGTCCTTGATAACTCAACAATATGACAGGTTAATGTCAAGGCCATAAAATAAAATAAATGTATTTTGCCAGCGTTTGATAGTGTAGGGCTTTAAGAGCATTGTGCTGTGGGCGGATGGGGCGCGTTCCACTACTGTTTTGTAGCTGCTGTCCGCCATCTGTGGGCTTCATTCCATTTCAGATTGCCGTCCGTCTGCCCTAACCGAATCCAAATGCCACTAATAAATAAATAAATAAGAAGAAAAAAATAAGGCTGAGCACGGAAGAACCAGAGAGGAAACACCATCACATGGAGGGAGGCGGCTGCCCCCGGCAACCCGGCCACCCTCCACTCCACCAGGGGAGAACGGACCCCAAGCCAGCGCCACAGAACCATTATTTGTGTCCAAAAAATGAAAAAAATCAAAACTTTGTCGTAGAGCTGAACCAAATACATCATTGGAAAGGTCTCAACCTGGAGAGTGACATATGTCAGTATGAAGATTCTACATGGCTCCTGCTTTCAGCCATTGACCTTTGAACCTTGACCTCAGTGCATGTTTGAGGGCTTATAACTCAGCAACTAAAGGGGGTACAGACATTCAATTTTTTCAATTCAATTCAATTTTATTTATAAAGCCCAATATCACAAATCACAATTTGCCTCACAGGGCTTTACAGCATACGACATCCCTCTGTCCTTAAGACCCTCACAGCTGATCAGGAAAAACTCCCCAAAAACCCCTTTAACGGGGAAAAAACGGTAGAAACCTCAGGAAGAGCAACTGAGGAGGGATCCCTCTTCCAGGACGGACAGACGTGCAATAGATGTCGTACAGAACAGATCAGCATAATAAATTAACAGTAATCCGTATGACACAATGAGACAGAGAGAGAGACAGAGAGAGAAAGAGAGAGGGAGACAGAGAGAGAGAGTCAGCAGCAACCTGGGGAAGTTGTTCTGCAGCATCCTAAACAGCCGACTGCAAGACTTCCTCAGAGAACATGATGTCCTGAGCAAGAGCCAGATTGGATTTACACCACAACACCAAACTACAGACCATATCTACACCCTTCACACTCTCATTAACAAACATGTTCATCAAAACAAGAACAAAATTTTCTCTTGTTTTGTAGATTTCAAAAAAGCATTTGACTCAATTTGGCATAGTGGTCTCTTCCTAAAATTAATTGAAAGAGGTATAGGGGGGAAGGTCTATGACATAAATAAAACAATGTACACAAATAATAAATGTGCTGTGAAAATCGACAACATGGAAACAGATTTCTTCCCCCAGAGTAGAGGGGTGAAACAGGGCTGCAGTCTCAGCCCCACCCTGTTTAACATTTATATTGATGAACTGGCAAAATCACTTGAACAATCTGACATCCCTGGTCTCACTCTGTCTGACACAGAAATTAAATGCCTACTTTTTGCAGATGATCTAATATTGTTAGCTCCATCTAAGGAGGCATTACAACAGCACCTAGATCATCTGCAAAACTTCTGTCAGACCTGGGCCCTGACAGTTAATCTGGAAAAGACTAGAATTATGGTCTTCCAGAAATGACCCAGGTGTCAGGGAGACCCAAACAGGTTCTTACTGGGCTCCGCTGACACTGAACACACACACAACTACACATATTTGGGACTCAAAATTAGCTCTACAGGAAATTTTAACCTGGCCGTTAATGATCTCAGAGACAAGGGAAGAAGGGCTTTTTACGCCTTAAAAAAGTCTTCAATCATAGATATACCTGTTAGAATCTGGCTGAAAATATTCCACTCTATAATTGAACCTATTTTACTGTATGGCAGTGAAGTGTGGGGCCCTCTTGTAAATCAAGACTTTGAAAATGGGACCAACATCCAGTTGAAATCCTGCACACTGAGATTTGTAAGAGCATTCTCAGAGTCCATAGGAACACCCCCAACAATGGATGCTGAGCTGAATTAGGACAATTTCCCCTTTTGATCAGGATACAAAAAAGAGCCATCAAATTTTACCAACACCTAAAAGTAAGTGAGCCCAATTCTTATCATCACAAAGCTCTCCATAGTCAAGAGGAGAAGATAGAGAAGAGCCCCCTCAGCCAGCTGGTCCTGAGGCTCAGCTCCTCTAACAGCACAAGGCCTCAGCACAGCCCTCACACAATCTGGACCCACCAAATTATAGCTAAAGAAAAAGACAACTACATTAACTATTGGACATCTACCACAAAAACGCAAAGCAAACTTCAATGCTATTTGGCTCTAAATAGACAGTATACGATGGCAAACTATCTGTCCACCGTGACTGATCAGAAACTAAGAAAGACATTGACCATGTACAGACTCAGTGATCACAGCTTGGCCATAGAGACTGGTGGACACAGGCAGACCTGGCTGCCCAGAGAAGACCGGCTGTGTCAGCTCTGTCCACAGAGACAGGTGGAGACAGACAGAGACAGAGACAGGTGGAGACAGACAGAGACAGAGACAGGTGGAGACAGACAGAGACAGAGACAGGTGGAGACAGACAGAGACAGAGACAGGTGGAGACAGACAGAGACAGAGACAGGTGGAGACAGAGCAACATTTCCTGTTCAAATGTAACACATATGAAGAACTTAGAACCAAGTTCTTTTCAAAAATGAAACATAAACTCCAAGATTTTGATCCCCTCTGTGATCAGGAGAACATGCATCATCTACTTGGAGAAAACAGTGTCAGTGCCATAGAAGCAGCAAAATATGTCAGTGCATGTCACAGCCTGAGAGAGACACAACAACACAACAACACAGTCTCCTTATAACACTCTGCATATTTAATGTAACATGTACTTAATGTATGTGTATCTGCCTATTTAATATGAAATGTACTTAATGTAAAATATTTAATGTATGTGTATCTGCCTATTCAATATGAAATGTATTTAATGTAAAATATTTAATGTATTGTATTAATTGTATTGTAATTGGATTGTATGTCTGTATGAACGTTCTGCTTTAGGCAACAACGGTTGATACCATTCATGCCAATAAAGCTACTTTGAAACAGAGACAGAGAGAGACAGGGACAGACGGTAATGACAGTAGCTTACAACAACATTAATGAAAGTAATAATATTATAATTAATAATAATATATTAATATCTGGCAGTATACATGTGTGACAATAGTCATATGTGTATAATAACAGTAGAAGTATGACTAATGACTAATGATGGCAGCAGCAGCAGGAGGCATCTGGCAGGACCACGGCAGCAGCACAACCACACACGTCACGCTGTCCAGGCACCGCTGTGATATGAGTTAATCTGAGAGACAGTGGAGCACAAAGGCTCTGACATGGGACCAGCTGTTACAGAGAGCTCTTGACCTCAACTATCATGTGAGTGTAGTCAACAACTGATGGTGCTGTCAGATATGGGTAAAATATGGATAAAATTAATTTTCACCCATTTAGAAATTAGATATTTAAAATATGATTACCCAAGTGTGTTTACCATCCCCTTAAAGTCCACAGTGTGCTCTCAATTCAGTGTTTACAACTTCCAAATCTGGGAAAAACACTTAGATTTTTTTAAAACTACAATTCCCTGGGACCGCACCATGCAGCTTGATACATATCAGAATCATAGTTGTAGTTCTTCTGATTTGCAAAGTAGGGCTCTAAATAGGGTTGTAAAAAGATATATCTACCCAATATATCTAATATCAAGTGAAGCGAAACTAGCTATTACACTGCACCTAGATGAACTATGGTAAGAAAAAAAGCAAGGATGATGGTTAATTTCAGATATTTTAGCAAGTTCTCTAGAAACTGTGTTTTTGGGACTGAATATTTGAATATATCAAATATCTAGTACAGCTGAACTATCATGTTATTATTATTATTATGTTATTATTATTATTATTATTGGTGGGAAATTGTAACAGAGGAATATATTTGTCGTTTTAATATCAAGTACACTTTGGTGTTTTTGTGTGTATACAGAACGTTGTTGAATCAGGGAATCCGTGTGTCCACCATGAAAAAGGACCCTAATTGACTTTACATTGGCATTGTTTCCGTGGTGGCAGCACGTAATTTCAACCCATTACGTGCTGCCACCACGGAATGCAGTGTTAAGAGGTCGTGGTCATTTCATGTATTTCTGTGAGATCAGGTTGGCTTCAATCAGCAGTGATGGAAATATGACACCCTGTTGGAAGTTTTGATTTTTGCTTCCTTTTTCGGTTTGCTGCAGAGACGTGCCGCCACAGATACGGTCCATCCCATCAGAGCAGCACGCCAACAATGTTTAAAATTATTCTGCACTGAGTTTGAAAGAGAGAATTAGTCAGTAACAGATATTCTAAGAAGTAAACACTGTCACATTGTCACCGGCCTCCATGCTGCTTCGCTCCCGGTAAAGCTCAGGTGTACCAGATAACACTACCTCAGTCTGTGCTCTGAGCTGTGACACAGTGACTGTGAGCGTACAGACCACCAGGACCTGAAACTGACGCAGCTAAATGGAATTCAGCCACCAGTAATAGTTTCATTCACACCTGAGCTCCTCCTGTTGTGACGAGTCACACTGTCTGCTGTGAAGAAATAAAGACCTCTATAAAGAGCTGTGATCAGACACAGGAAGTGGAAAAACCTGTGGAGACGAGAGCGTCCGCCTCTCAGAGAGAAGCACGCTGTACACTGTCAGAGACCTGTTTCTTGTCCTCGTGCTGCATCATATCTTCTCACCATGTCGGATCCATTTCAGATACCTGTGACACCACCCGCTGCAGCTCTGCCTCCTCCAGCTGCCATTGATTATCTGCTGTGATATGAAGGACGGTCCGGTTCAGGCCTCTTCCTCTGAAGACTGAGAGACATGATGACCTTTAGAAGCAGATAAATATTACTGAGGTACAGTTTCATTAGGACACTGCAGATATCGACAAGTCCTGCAGGTCTGCTGCAGGCAGGAAAACTCAACGCTCACACTGATCAACCACAGTGTCTGCAGACGGGAGACGACTCAGACATTACCATGCACACACTGAACAAACACACACACAGTCAACACTAACACACACACACTGAACAGACACATATAGGTAAATACACACAGTTAGGCCCTCGATGTTTGGACCACCCATCCACACAAACTGAGTTTTACTTCGTGAAAACTGAGATTTTTTTAAATGCCTTTTAAGGTGAAGATTAAAATTCCAGGGTTTAAAGTCCACCTGAACCGAGGGTTTTGGATCAGGACCAGTGGGACCAGTAGAAGGTGGGACACTTTCCAGAGTGGGACTGTTGTTGAGGAAAACTTTCACATGTCCAGAGCTTCACTTAGAGGTTTAACTGAGCTTCTTCATCCTTAAACTTAATGGCAATCAGCAGTGATGAGCTCTCCAGTCGGAGGTAACGTTAGCCTGACTACTTGACAGACAGACAGCTGACGGCCGGACCACAGACGGCTCAGCTGCTGCTCAGCTGCACAACATCCAGAGAAAAGGAGTCTCACCTGTTTGTTTCACATGATGCGTTTTCAGAAACAAATAAACCATGAAAATGATGTTTCGCTGGTCGTGTTGACATTGTACCATCTTTCACTACAGTTTCAATGTTTATATCACAGACATGAAAAAATATATGTCTGTCTCAATATTTCCTGTTTCTCTTTCAAAATAAAAGTCCTCCAACTTTCTGCGTTTCTGTGGACAGAATCCTTTCATTAATCACCAGCAGGCAGCTCTGCAGCAGCACCACTGTCTGTGGGAACACTGCACGTCAGCGTCTGGAGTCATTTTAGTGTCCTAGTGTAGACGGAGAAAAACAGAGAGGGAAAATATCTGTGTATAAAAATATGTGTATACATACAGACAAGACCTCGGCCTGTTGTTGTGCTGCTGTCAGACAGCTCCTGGACTCCTGAAGTCAGTCACTCCACTGTCATTAAGACACTTCACATACTTCTACTTTCCTGCTGCAAACTCAGTCAGCCCGGGTCCAAACTATGTAATGAAAGGTACTTATCCACAGCCAGTGTGTTGCCTACAGCAGATATCAGTCATGCCTTTCCATGAAACAACACTGTATCGTATTATTTGAAGAGTTATATATGACTTAATTCATGTGAACACAAACAGACACAGGTAAGGAGAGGAGGAGCTGGAGGAGAGCTGCTCTATGGGAACCAGACGCCTCTACTCAGATCCACTAAAAACAATCAGAGACAGATGGTCTCCTGCAGACACACTCCGACAGATCAATGGAATTCATTTACAGAAAAACAGCCGCTGTGTTGACTGAGAAAAGTTAGTCAGCAGCACATCTTCACACAGTGTTACGATGATCAGAGGTGTGAACAGTCAGAGCAGTTGTAATAAAGTGAACGCTGCAGGATGAACAAAGTGAATCCATGTGTTGGCAGCAGTGAATCCTGAAGTAGCTCCACAGCATTTAAAAATATCAGATTAAATCTGATTGCTGGTTTTCAGGCAGCCTGAAGACTCTGACACTAAATGACTGAGTGATTCTCCACCAGAGATTTAAACCATCACGTTTCACTCCTCACCAGGATAAATGTTGGTATTGTTTCTGCAAACTAGGGACACTTTGTGACAACGCTGTGGCTGGGTTTGGTCAACATTAGAAAACACAGTCCGTATAAATAATGTTCGTAGTCACCGTGACATCACCCTCTGGTTTGTGGACTCCAGTTCTGAAGCCTCCACTTCGACATTTTGGCTGCCGCCACAGAAGTGACTGTATTTGGTCAAGAGGTTGGAGCTAACCCTGACGCTAACTGCTAGCTTGGTTAGCATGATGCATTTACTGCTATGGATAATGCTAATGCTAATTTTTTCAATAGCAAAAACAGGTTTAAAATCATTCAAACAAAATGTACTGACAGTAAAAACTGAACATGGACTTGGTAGGGGATCTTTGAGATCATCCAAACACTGGACAACCCTTTTTTAGACCACCAACACACTGATATATTGACAGCTACACCCACACTCTGTGAATCTGGGGTCAGTCTTCAGCTGCTCGGGGAAAACATCATGTTTGGGTTTAAAATTCTGCTTTTGTTGCTACAGACAGCGGGACGTGTGCAAACCTTCATTGAACACCTGCTGCTGTTGGTGTTGAGCAGTCTGCAGCTTGGCAGGCGTCTCATGGAGGTGTCACACCATCCACCCTCCCCTCCACCTCCTGATGACACAGTCAGCTCGTGTGTATGTGATGTGAACTACGTCACATGTATGAAATGAAACATGTAAGATGTCAACATGTCTCTGTGGTGAAGGGACGGTCCTCTCTGAGCTCCACCCTCTGCTGCAGAGACGGGTCAGCTGATTCCAGCTTGCTGTGACTATAAATAAGCAGCACAGCACTTTGCTGCACATTTACATAAAGAGCTATAATGGCTGTGTAATGGTTTAAATATTCATCACACTTCCTTTGCATTCCACTTTTTACTTTCCTCTGAATTATACACAGGAAACTGTCCTGTTGGAGAGACGGGAGGTTTCCTGTCTCTGCTGTGTGTGAGACCAAAAAACTAATAAATATCTTCTTCCACCACTTTTATAGAACTTTAAATTAATCCTTTAGTAATGTAAAACAGAGCTGGGCAGTGTGAATAAAAGCATTTTATTATGCTGATATATTCATTCATTCATCTTCTAACCGCTTCATCCTCTTGAGGGTCGTGGGGGGCTGGAGCCTATCCCAGCTGACATCGGGCGAGAGGCAGGGTTCATCCTGGACAGGTCGCCAGACTATCGCAGGGCTGACACACAGAGACAAACAACCACCACAAACCACCCAGAGAGAACCCACGCTGACACGGGGACAGCATGCAAACTCCGCGCAGAAGGGCTCCCACACCCGGGATCGAACCGGCAACCCTCTTGCTGTGAGGTGACGGTGCTAACCACCATGCCGCCCATTATGCTGATATATATATATATATATATATATATATATATATATATATATATATATATATATATACACACATATATATATATACATATATATATATATATATATATATATATATATATATATATATATATATACACACATATATATATATACACATATATATATATATACATATATATATATATGTATATATATATATATATATATATATATATATTACAATTTAAAATAATAATAAGTTATGCATCAAGTGGGTGACCGAACTTTAAATACTTTTTGTTATTTAAAACTTCAGTGAACAATGTTGTTTTTTTTTTTTTTATTTCAGTTTCCTCTGGGTCTTTAATCTGGACAACTACAGCACATGAAAATCAAACCATCATGTTCATATTCTGCCAAAATAAAACCGAATTATCGTCTTCACAGAGACGACCTGAGCGCTGCATTTATCCACAGGAGCTGTTTTTTTTTTTCTTTTTTTTTCTTTTTTTTCCCTACTTGTCTGCACTGGTCTTCATAGCTTAGCGCCACTAAAGGGTGTAAGCTTCTTGTGAAGATTGATGCACTGTTAATCTTGCAGTCAAGTATTTTATACCCATAATGCGTGGTTGTGACCGTCACCCACCCTCCCTGGAGACTAGCCTAACAGCCTTTATTGGAAAAACTTCCTAATATGAGTCAGAGAGGGCCGTGATACACCAAAGTGTGTCAGGGGGAAAGTAAGGAAACAAGCAAGGGGGAGGGGGCAGGTGCTTAAGTCCTGAGTTATATAGTGATAGTGCATGCGGAGAAGAAGGAGGAAAAACAAACAAACAAATAAACAAACGAAAAAAAAAACAGGGGAGAAACAGGCAGTGTAGCTGATGTATTGTGGCCTTGAGGTGGTTGTGCTCCATGCAGATTATTGAAAATAAACATATACATGTCTACTATACTGTACTGAAAAACGAAAACAAAAGAGAAGTCTATACTGAACACCAAAAATGTGAGAGTCTTGGTGGAGGAGGAAAGCCCGATTGCAGAGAAGAGTTGCCAGCGCGGTGTGGTAGGTTTGAGAAGCAAGTGGGCCCCTTTGGAGTGATCCCATCGGTTCTTTGCGATGCGTCACGGAGCTGAAGTATCGAACATGCATGCGTGTATTTGAACCCTCCCAATGTGTTTATGAAAACCATCACCAGGGTCCAGGGCCAGCCCTGCGGGGGAAGGGGGGCGGTATGGCACCCCAAGACCGCAGGAGCGCCCAGACCCCAAGACCAGGGAGCCGCAGAGGCTGCAGGACACCATGCAGGCCCAAGGACCCAAGGCGGCAATGGCCGGCACCCCCAGAGAGCCAGAGACACACCCCAGACAGGCGGGGCAGGAGGGCCCGCCCACCCACCGCCCAACGCGGACCGCCCCCACCCCCCCAACCACCACCCGCCCCCGACCACCAGCCAGGCGCGGGGGCCCGGCACCGCCCCCAGGGAGAGAACCAGCACCGCACCGGACGGGCCCGCACCAGGCGCCGGCCACCAGCAGACGCCGGACCGGACAGTAGTGAGAGCCCACCCAGGCCCGGGCGGACGAGGGAGGCAAGGAGGCGGTGATGCTGCAAGGCATATGTCCCCGGCGCATCGGGAACCAGGGGACCGCGAAGGGCCACCCGCCCAAACCCCCCAGGACGGGCCCCCACCAACACACAGGAGAGAGCGGACCGCCACGAGCAGTCAATCCCCCATCGGGACCCCATAGCAGAGGGCCCAAAAACCACAGCCGGTCAGGAGGCAGAACCCCAGCAGGAACCCACAGAGCCCCCAGGGCGCCACCCGGCCCACCCGCCACAGGGCCACGGGACCCCCCAGACACCGGGAACCCAGCCAAACCACCATGATGTAAATGGGCTCCCTGGCTCCAACCCTCAGCCCAGGAGGGCCGGGCCTCACTAGCCACGCCACACAGGAGCTGTTGAAGTGTTTCCTTCTGAGACACAGTCCAATAGAAATCTATCAAATAGAAATGACTTCTTAACAACGCCCAATAAATGTGCTGAAATTACACACGGACAATTAACAGTCTGAAGTGTGTGACGGTTTCAAACACATTGTCGTGTTGTTAACATGTTGAAACGGTCACAGTTTAGTCAGGTGGTTCATACCTGGTTAAGTTTATGAAAAGATGGTGGATTTTTCTGTCTTTGTTTTTGTTGAAAAATGTATTTTAAAAAAACACAAGGCACTAACAACACAGTGGTGTAAGGTCGTTAGGACGGGTCGTAGTGCACGCTGTTGTGCACATATCGTCTTGTCACATGATCAAACACAGACTCAACACTGGACAATGTCAGCATAAATATTACCCAGCAATCATCACTGCATATCTGTCTAAGACACAAAAATCAAAGACAATCAGAGAAATTGAATTGTTTCACAGATTATTTATAGTTTATGTAGAATAAGCATTTAATGTTGTTACAGATGCTTCTGACTGTTTTACAAAGATGTGTTTCCTTTTTTCAAAGACATGTATATCAAATGTCACCTTTTTGAATCTAATGAAAGTTCCTCTATGAACTCAGGCTCATCACTGAGGCAGCAGTCACTCATGAGGGCCCATTCTCCACCCAACACACTGTTGGAGGGCTCGCTCTCACTTTAAAGAGAGGAAAAGGTCATGGATTTAGATAAAAGAATTAGATATGGAATGTTACATCAACATAACTGTTGACTTTTGGTTTCAGGCGGGACACACATGGCTCTCTGCTGGTTCAAAGTCCATGATGTTTGTCTCATCACACACTCTCTCTTTATATTTAATGTCCAACAATACAAAAGGTCCTCAGTGACTTTGCATTGTAATGCAAGTGTGTAGTAATGTAGTGTAGTTTTGTTGTTGTTGTTGTTGTTGTTGTTTTGGATTCTCCATCCACGTTGAGCCTAGAAACAGAAAAACAAAGTCTTTGTCATGAAGTCAGAGCATCACAGGTGAGTCATTGTGTGGGTGAAACATTATGTCAACACTTCATCACCACACTGAGTCTCTCACACACTTTCTTCTATTTTAATCTTATTTTCTTCTACTTTTGTTAACTTTAACTTTAATGTTTTTCTAAAACATTTTAATTTGTCTGTGTTTGAAAAAAATAAAATAAAATAAATGTGACATCACAGCAGAGGGCCACAGACACACGTGTGTGTGTGTGTGTGTGTGTGTGTGTGTGTGAAGTCTGTGTGAACTCTAACTTGATATTAGAGACTTGTCCTGTGGGGATCTCTGCGTAAGGGGCAGAGCTGATGTCCAGCCAGTGACACCTCTGCTGTCCAATCAGAGACGAGCTCCAGGGCCGCGCTGGCCAATGGCAGCGTGCTGTGGGCGTGTCTGTGCACTGTGAGGTGCGTTTTTTGGAGTTTGCTAAATGACTGCAGCAAGAAAACAGAGTGTCGGAGCGCACCGAGGCTGGCTGCTCTGTCTCCACCGGACCTCCGTGTGTGTGTGTGTGTGTGTGGGTGAGCGTGTGCGCGCCGGGCAGGGGCCACAGTCCCCGCCGCTCTCCTGCCATGGACCAGGCTCCTCATCAGTGCGACACTCGGGACTCTCTATAACACTCTGACTCCTCCTGATCGGATTGATTCAGGCTGAAATTTGGATCGTAACGGACGCGGTGCCCGGATGGGAGCTAATGCGGAGCGCAGCAGCGGCCGCCGGTGCGTCTCCAACTTGACCACCACCAGACAATGGGAGTAGCTGAGCCGCGCTGCTTCAGCACCAACAACTACCACTCCTACTACTATCACTACTACTACTACCACTCACCCCTGGGAGACACCTCGGAGGAGCAGAGGGAGACGCAGCAGCAGCAGGAGGAGGTAAAGAAGAAGGAGAGGGAGAAGAGGAAGAGGAGACAGACTTGTTCTACCTGCAGACCTCCGTCTCAGAGCAGCAGCAGCAGCAGCAGCAGCAGCAGCGGCAGCACCGGGACTCACGCAGCAACAACGGCAGCAGCAGACACGCACGGATCCAGAGCGACGCACCGGCTGCCTGTGGGATACATGTGAGAGACAGCCTGCACGTCTGAGAGCAGCGCTCCTCTGTGCGCGCGTGTGCGTGTGTGTGCGGGGGGTTATTCTGTGAGTGGAATATAACACACATGCACAGTTTGTGTCCGTGAGCCGCGGCTTCCTGCAGCCAACAAACAGCCTGTGACTGTGGACGGATTATGTCTCACCTCCCGTGTACCCGCCATGGACCGCGCGCACTGGACTTCACAGTAATTGGGTGTAATTGTGTGTCAATTAGCAGCAGCCTGTGAGCGGCTAGCCCCCCTCCTCCTCCTCCTCCTCCTCCTCCTCCCCTCCCCTCTCTGTCCCCCCAAGAGCGGAAACCTGGACGAGTTTCCTCCCCGCAGCCCCGCCGGTGTCTCCGCTGCCTCTGTCCGAGGTCCTGAGCTTCATCCCGGGGTGGATTTAGTGGATCGGTGGTGCTTCACGGTGGCGCTGCTGCTGGAGGCGTGAGAGTGGACACAGGCATGAATCCATGGCCGCTGAGGTCATGAGCATCCCGCGGCTCCGTACCGGCGACTCCGGGATCTAAAACACACACATACACACACACACACACACACACACACATACACATACACACACGCACGCACGCACGCACACACACACACACACACACACACACACACACACACACTGGAAGCGGAACATTTTCGACTCACCTTGGAGGTCATAAACCGCTACCACAAACCCCCCTCCCCTCTCCTCCTCTTCCTCCTCCTCTTCCTCCACTAAAGGATTTTTTGTCATCCTCTGGAGAGTGTGACCCCCCCTTCAGCAACATCATCACCCCCCCCCCCCCTCCAAACAACATGAGACTGGCCAAAATGTGCCGACTGAATGCGCTGGGGATCTATCTGTGGGAAACCGTGGTGTTCTTCAGGTAAGCTCAGGCACGACACGTGTGTGTGTGTGTGTGTGTGTGTGTGTGTGTGTGTGTGTGTGTATTCTGGGAACACTGACATTTGCATTTTTATTGCTTTGCTGCGGTTTGGGACGTGCACGGACCTGAGAGCCCCCTGTGAAGGTGTGTGTGTGTGTGTGTGTGTGTGTGGGGTGGGGGGGTTTGGGACGTGCACGATCCAGGTGAAATGTTGTGAAAGTTGGGTTGTGCGTGTTATTGTTACTCACGTGCACGTCAGCATGCACACACTACTGGATTGAATTAACTCACATTGGATCCAGGCAAGTGTGTGTGTGTGTGTGTGTGTCTGTGTGTGTGTCTCTGTGTGAGGGCGGGCAAACAGCGACCACTAGTGGGCGGTGTGTGTTCATGATGAGTGTCAACAGGCATGTTGGGAGAAGAGTGGACTCTGAGGGCGCCACATGTGTCAGCTTTATGATGCTCTGACTTAAAGCAGTCCATGGCAACAACACACACACACACACACACACAGAGGGGTGTTTGGGCTCGTGGAGGTCATGTGAGTCAGTGTGTCGTGTGTGTTTTGTCCACGTGAAGGTGACTTTTGATCCAGAACCAGTGAACACATGAGTCATTTGGATCAGCTCGCTCCTCTGGTCTGATCCGTCTCAATGAGACAATCAGCTGTTTGAAGGTTTGGGCTGTAATTTATTCTGTCATCACAAACAATCCATTAATTGATTAACAGCAATGCAATCTGCTGCTGCAGGTGGTGCTGGTGGTGTTGGTGTTGGTGCTGGTGGTGTTGGTGTTGGTGTTGGTGTTGGTGCTGGTGTTGGTGGTGGTATTGGTGTTGGTGTTGGTGGTGTTGGTGTTGGTGTTGGTGCTGGTGGTGTTGGTGTTGGTGCTGGTGTTGGTGTTGGTATTGGTGCTGGTGCTGGTGTTGGTGTTGGTGCTGGTGTTGGTGGTGTTGGTGCTGGTGCTGGTGTTGGTGGTGGTGTTGGTGCTGGTGTTGGTGGTGGTATTGGTGCTGGTGGTGTTGGTGTTGGTGTTGGTGCTGGTGGTGTTGGTGCTGGTGTTGGTGTTGGTGGTGTTGGTGTTGGTGTTGGTGCTGGTGGTGTTGGTGTTGGTGTTGGTGTTGGTGCTGGTGGTGTTGGTGCTGGTGCTGGTGTTGGTGTTGGTGTTGGTGTTGGTGCTGGTGTTGGTGGTGGTATTGGTGTTGGTGCTGGTGTTGGTGGTGCTGCTGGTGGTATACTGAGATAAATCCAGAGAGTGACAGCAGTAGGAACATTCCTTCACAGTGTCAGCTCAGATATTTGAGGTGTTGATAATCAGAGGTAGTTCCTCAGCCAGCAGCGACAGTCGACCATATCTGTGCATGTTTCTTCTCGCCCTCGTGTGCTCCTGTTGATTTTGAGGTCATGTTCACTTCCCCTCATCTACTCATCCTGCTGCCTCAGACCTGCCTGTTCATCAGGACCCTCCTCCATGCTCTGTGTGTGTGTGTCTGTGTGTGTGTAACCAGCCCCTCAGGTCAGTGCTGCAGCACACACCAGTCGACACAGGAACATGTCGATGTCGTACGTTTTCACATATGACATATGAGCTGACTCTGTGGTTAGGAGGTGGGTGGGGGGGGGGGGGCGGTGGGTGGTGTGACTGTTCAACAGGACCAGCTGTGATGTAGTGATGTCATCATTGCTGTTTTTCCAGCAGCTTTTTTTTAGGCATGAAAATCAGCTGGTTTTGTGCAGAGATGTTGATGCATTTCCTGTTGGGTGAGAATCACCAGAGACCTCTGAGACCATGTTGTTACCATACTGGAGTTTGTTCATTTATCAGCACATACACACGTGTGTGTGTCCAGAAGAGACAGTAAAAATCTAAACAGATGGAACATTGTGCAGGAGACGGTCAAGGCCAACGTTGGCTCATGAAGATTCACTGTGCACTCCCGATCCACACATGACACAACATCTGAATGTGACGTCAACACAAACATCCTGGATTTTCAACATGACATAAAAACTTGACTCATTTTTTTTTGTTAATTCAACAATTTTTGAGGTGAAACATAAAAAGCTGATTATCATTATGCACTTGACATACTGTGGCGTGTTGGGGCTAAATGGGCGGAGTTTCCCAGCATGTCGTCAGACGATGTGTTTAAATGTGTTGTAAATCACTGATGTTACACAGTGATTCATGTGTTCATATGTCACAGTGGTTCTAATGTGTTAATGCTGCAGTAAACAGTTAGTGTAGAGAGTATCTGACAGGAAGCTGTGCTGAGGTGGAATATTGTTTATTATTGTTATTGTTTATTTATTATTGTGAGGATTGGATGGTTGAATGTATGGAGGACATGGCTCCTCACAGGAGAAGCACCCCTAATATCATTCTGATTCACTTCCTGCTTCAACAGTCGAGAAACCTCAGCTCACCACAACCTATTTTAATAGCTCAATGAAATTTCAAAATATGTTGTAACATGGGAACTCAATGTTTTTATGCTCATATGACAGAATGAAATGTTCAAACAACGGACAGGAAGTGATGTGTCTGCTGTTGTTTAAACTGTTTTATAACTAAAAGATTTGAGTAAAAGCTGTTTCCAAAAAAACGTGAAACGAATTTGGGTTCACAGTGTTCCTCCTGTGAAACAAGAACAACACATATTAAAGACAAAGATAAAAACAAAGACAATGTTAAACCTACTAATTACAAAAAATGTGTTTACAAGCTGAGATGCCTCCAAATGAATCAGTGAAGTGTTAAAGAGTCTTTTCAGAAGTCGTGATGATACAGATGTTGACTGTAGTGATGGAGGCAGGTTGTTCCACAGAGACGCTCCTCTGGATTTCAATCAATATTGATTAAGGAACGATAATACAGAAGATTAAAAAAAGAGTGTTCTGTGGAATATGAGTCACAATTTAAAAAGTTGTTGAGCGCAGGAGGCAGTCCTGAGTAATAGATAAAAACACAAAGTCTGTTCACATTACAAACTGAGAGAAGATGATATTTTCTCAAATCATACTAACACAGTAAATATTTCAGCTCAGGTCACCATACAATATCATTCTGATTGTAAATGTTCTGAGACCACCGGACTCTCTCCCAGGGGAGGGGCTGGGGGAGAGAGGGAGATATCCGGGCAGCAAGGCTCCGTCCAGCATGGACCAAAACACAGCATGGATGGTTCAGAAGCAATTCAGAACAAGTACGAAGCAATTAATAAACAGACAAAGTGGTGTTTACAACTGCATATATTGCTAGCAGATCTATTTTCTGGCCTAAAGTGCAGCTGTGACTGGTTCTGAATGTGAGCTTTAGCAGGCAGCCGCTCTCTCCTCTTCCTGGTACTGTGTACCGCCACTGAGTCTTTTAGTGATACGCAGTACCGGACTGTACCAGCTTACTTTCACGCGCTTGCTTCTGCCATCCTTTCGTGTGTAGGTATGCCATGTGTTGGGTCATGTTGGGTCATGTTGGATCATGTTAGGTCATGTTGGGTCATGTTGGATCATGTTGGATCATGTTGGGTCATGTTGGGTCATCTTGGATCATGTTGGATCATGTTGAGTCATGTTGGATCATGTTGGGTCATGTTGTATCATGTTGCGTCATGTTGGGTCATGTTGGATCATGTTGGGTCATGTTGGATCATGTTGGATCATGTTGGGTCATGTTGGGTCATGTTGGATCATGTTGGATCATGTTGGATCATGTTGGATCATGTTGGGTCATGTTGGATCATGTTGCGTCATGTTGGGTCATGTTGGATCATGTTGGATCATGTTGGATCATGTTGGGTCATGTTGGATCATGTTGCGTCATGTTGGGTCATGTTGGATCATGTTGGGTCATGTTGGATCATGTTGGATCATGTTGGGTCATGTTGGATCATGTTGGATCATGTTGGGTCATGTTGGGTCATGTTGGATCATGTTGCGTCATGTTGGGTCATGTTGGATCATGTTGGGTCATGTTGGATCATGTTGCGTCATGTTGGGTCATGTTGGATCATGTTGGGTCATGTTGGATCATGTTGGATCATGTTGGGTCATGTTGGGTCATGTTGGATCATGTTGGGTCATGTTGGGTCATGTTGGGTCGTGTTGGATCGTGTTGGGTCATGTTGGGTCATGTTGGGTCGTGTTGGGTCGTGTTGGATCGTGTTGGGTCGTGTTGGGTCGTGTTGGGTCATGTTGGGTCATGTTGGGTCATGTTGGATCATGTTGGGTCATGTTGGGTCATGTTGGGTCATGTTGGATCATGTTGGGTCATGTTGGGTCATGTTGGGTCATGTTGGATCATGTTGGGTCATGTTGGGTCATGTTGGATCATGTTGGATCATGTTGGGTCATGTTGGGTCATGTTGGATCATGTTGGGTCATGTTGGGTCATGTTGGATCATGTTGGATCATGTTGGATCATGTTGGGTCATGTTGGATCATGTTGGATCATGTTGGATCATGTTGGGTCATGTTGGATCATGTTGGGTCATGTTGGGTCATGTTGGATCATGTTGGGTCATGTTGGATCATGTTGGATCATGTTGGGTCATGTTGTCACATGATGATGATGATGATGATGACGATGATGATTGTCGTGGTGGTGACAGTGTTAAAACAGAGTGACGAGTGTCACAATGAAAAGTGACTAGATGATGATGTCACACGAAGTCTCTCTGCCGACACGTCTGCATCATCAGAGCGCTGAGCGGTGGATGGATCAGACTCAGCAGAGGGGAGGTGTGCTCAGGAGGTCTTTGGCTCGGGGCCACTGTGGGACGCCTAATGCATCATCAACAAGGTGAATGCATTTAATAAAGAGTGAAGGAGCGTCGGATGTCACCGCCCCTCACAGGCGTTAAATTGCTCTCCTGGGATGATAAGTAATGGCGGCAGGTCTGAGGTCTGTTGACCTCACTGAGTTCTGGCAACACATGAATTATTCAGTTTATAAAGACTCAACGCTTTTAACTTTCTGCTTCATGACTGTTCGTCCTTCGCTCAGCGCTACATCGCATGTTTCAGTGCTCTGATTGGTCGCATGTCTGTACAATCACACCTAGAGGCAGTTGGATCTGAGAGGTTCCAGAGTAATGTGGTGACGTCAGGCTCGACCTGTTAGATTATTCGATTAACATATTATTTATTATTACTGAGGCATCGACACATCACAAGCTGCTGAAAGAAAGATGTTACTGTGGTGCATGATGGGAACCGTCTGACTGAAAGTCACAAATATATAAAACGCATCAATATTAACCATCTTTTTTTTCTGTCCCTTTCAAGTCACTAAACTTTATAAAGAAGACTAGTCAATGAATTATAGAGTAAATCTTTTAAACACCTCAGTTCAGTTCTAATTAATAAATACAGGAAATAAATCAATGATTCAATAAAAACAAACAGTTAATAGCTGATAAGACTTTTTTTCTGATTCTTTTACCTGAAGTTTAAACTGAAACTAGCTGACGAGTTTAAAAGTAAAAAATAATCAGGATGAATCTACAAAGTTTAAACAGTCTGTGAGAAAACTGAGTGTTTAATGAGATTAATCTGAAATCACATTTATCAACAACCACATGATATTTTAACATGTGTGTCACTGCTCATTAACACTCATCAACATTTGCGCACACACACACACACACACACACACACATACACACACGCACTCATTCATGCAGTTACTGTCTCATGCACACAATAATACAAACAGACACATTTGTCCAAGCTGAATATGACTCTCCCATGCACCAAGATGAAACACAGATGTGCACACAATCAGAGTGCACACACATATAAATAGGATTCATACAGGATGTGTCCGTCTAAAGAAGAGGAGCCCTGATGAAGGTAATAAAATAAACTGGTCATGTTTCACATGGAAAAAAACTCTATAAAGTAAAACTAAGTCGAGTGATTAGAAAGACAGAGTGGAGCGAAGCACCTGATCAGACATGTTGAGTGAAGAAGCCTTAAAATCAGAGTTACTGTAGAAAAAGTTCCTTCAGCTTGATCTTTCTGGTCACCTCTGTTAATTTGAACATTATTTATACATGTGGGATTTAACTCAGAGCTTCAAAAGGTAAATAATGAAATAAAACTAATAAAATTAACCAGTATGTAAAATCATTCATTCTCTCTGCAGCTTGTCCTTTAAATTCTCTGAAAATATTTTCTAAAATCTGTTTCATTTATAATCAGTCTATTGACTGATACGTTCCTTTATTCCACTGAGCTCCTCCACATATGTTTTTATTTATTACTCATCTATTCATGTGTCTTCATGTTACTGTATGTTGCAGCAAACAAGCCTCCCCTGGTGGGATCAGTAAATCTGAATCTGAATCTTATTTGCAGAAATCAATCCTGATATTTGGGAATGAGGCTGCTGCTGTTCCTCCCACTGTACTCTGAGTGCAGACTGTCTGCAAATACCTGACGGCATCCTTCGCTGGTGTGTTTTGCAGCCTGCAGGCTTCCTGCTCTTTTTACGTTATTGCATCACGTGTGGAGAAGATTTTCCCACTCGGCCTCGGAGCTGTTTCATTATGTGAACTATCAAAGACGTTTTCCTACCTGCTGCAGCGACTCTTCATTTCCATTGAATAAGACAGCCGTTTACAGATGGGCTGGGTGTCTGGGGGGGTGCGGGGGGGTGTCTGCAGGAGTTTAGCATTCAGCACACAATGTTTAGTTAATGAACCAGAGTGGGGATATTGCCGTCTCAGCTCCTCTGGCCTGGACTCGGCAGTTCCCTGCTTAATTGATATCTCTTTCCCTTCCGTCCCGACCCAGACCCCCCACACCTCATTCCACATTCAGCCTTATTACTAAACATTGATTAGCCCATCAATGGCCAGGGCCAGACCTGATGAATACACATTTAATGCTCGCACATATCTCTTCCCTCTCTGCCTCCGTCCTCGCTCCTATTATTCATCAAACAGGCAGCACAGGATTCAGACTGACACGGGACCTGCAGCAACAAAAACTGTCATCGTGTTCATATTCAGCCTGAAATCTGTGAGTTCTGTCAGGACGGAGGGTGGAGGAGGTGAAGGAGGTGAAGGGGGTGAAGGAGGTGAAGGAGGTGAAGGAGGGGAAGGGGGTGAAGGAGGTGGAGGAGGTGAAGGAGGTGAAGGAGGGGAAGGGGGTGAAGGAGGTGAAGGAGGGGAAGGAGGTGGAGGTGGTGGAGGAGGTGAAGAGGGTGAAGGAGGTGGAGGAGGTGAAGGAGGGGAAGGGGGTGAAGGAGGTGGAGGAGGTGAAGGAGGTGAAGGAGGGGAAGGGGGTGAAGGAGGTGAAGGAGGGGAAGGGGGTGAAGGAGGTGGAGGAGCTGAGGGAAGTGGAGGAGGGGAAGGAGGTGGAGGAGGTGGAGGAGGTGAAGAGGGTGAAGGAGGTGGAGGAGGTGAAGGAGGGGAAGGAGGTGGAGGAGGCGGAGGAGGTGAAGGAGGTGAAGGAGGTGGAGGAGGTGAAGAGGGTGAAGGAGGTGGAGGAGGTGGAGGAGGTGAAGAGGGTGAGATCATTTCACCAGCTCATCTCAGCTTCTATTTACTAAAGTTTATCAGATCAATGTTTTAACTTTCTAAATGAAGAACCAGATTAAAACTCAGTCAGTAGTCTGAACAAGTCAGACTGACCTTTGACCTCTTTACCACCAGCGTTTGGATGATCTAAGAGTCTTATTGTGCTGACGAGTCACTGCAGTACCAGCTCCTCCAAATGAGTGCTAATGTAAAGAGACGCCATAACAGTGTGTCATGTTGTGAGTGTGTGTTCACACTGCAACAACAAAACAAAACATCCTCTGAGTCATTTCAGAATTTAAATCTCATGAACACGAGACGTCTTCAGCCTCAGTGTTGAAGTCTGTGTTGTGTTGTGAAGTGCTGAAGTGATTCCTGTGCTGCTCATTTCTTTTTAGAAATGAGCTGTCAGGATGACGGAATAAGATCAGACCGATCTGCACCAACATGACTCATTACTACTTCACAAAGTTCTTCATTAGTTTTATGAAGTTATAAGATTAAAACAGATTCATTCAATTCAATAGAACTGTATTTATCCTGAAGGAAATTCTTGTGCCAGAGAAGTTACAGGAACAACAACATAATGTTCACAAACCAGTAAGAACCAGTGGGGCCCCTGGTCAGGGTCACTCACACGGCCCAGTTTATTAAATATCAGTCAGAATATTCAGGTCTACAAGATAACAAGTGTTTTCAAGGAGCAAAAGCAAGAAGCAGCGTCTCACAGTAGGGTTAGGGTTAGTCACTGACACCGACTGCATCTGATGATCAACCTTAACAGTGACAGTGTGTGTGTGAGTGTGTGTCTGATGAACAGCAGGCACTTTGTACAGCAGCCTCAGCCACCAGTGTATGAATGTGTGTGTGAATGGTGCATGTGTTGAAAAAGCACTTTGAGTGTTCACTAAGAAAAGCTTCAAGGTCCCACACGTTCATGAATTACTGCAGCCCACCACGATTAGACTTTGTGCCGTCATGATTTGACTTTGTGTTATTGAAGCTGGATGGTTCATTGAGAGCTGTTTGAATCTATATGAACTGGTTATTCATCACTTCACACAGTGCAGAGTGACTCAAGAACGTCTACAGAGGAGGAGGTGGGGTACAGAGGAGGAGGTGGGGTACAGAGGAGGAGGGAGGTTACAGAGGAGGAGGTGGGGTACAGAGGAGGAGGAGGGAGGTTACAGAGGAGGAGGTAGGTTACAGAGGAGGAGGTGGGGTACAGAGGAGGAGGTAGGTTACAGAGGAGGAGAGAGGTTACAGAGGAGGAGGTGGGGTACAGAGGAGGAGGTGGGGTACAGAGGAGGAGGTAGGTTACAGAGGAGGAGAGAGGTTACAGAGGAGGAGGGAGGTTACAGAGGAGGAGGTGGGGTACAGAGGAGGAGGTAGGTTACAGAGGAGGAGGTGGGGTACAGAGGAGGAGGTGGGGTACAGAGGAGGAGGGAGGTTACAGAGGAGGAGGGAGGTTACAGAGGAGGAGGTGGGGTACAGAGGAGGAGGTGGGGTACAGAGGAGGAGGGAGGTTACAGAGGAGGAGGTGGGGTACAGAGGAGGAGGAGGGAGGTTACAGAGGAGGAGGTAGGTTACAGAGGAGGAGGTGGGGTACAGAGGAGGAGGTGGGGTACAGAGGAGGAGGGAGGTTACAGAGGAGGAGGTGGGGTACAGAGGAGGAGGAGGGAGGTTACAGAGGAGGAGGTAGGTTACAGAGGAGGAGGTGGGGTACAGAGGAGGAGGTAGGTTACAGAGGAGGAGAGAGGTTACAGAGGAGGAGGGAGGTTACAGAGGAGGAGGTGGGGTACAGAGGAGGAGGTAGGTTACAGAGGAGGAGGTGGGGTACAGAGGAGGAGGTGGGGTACAGAGGAGGAGGGAGGTTACAGAGGAGGAGGTGGGGTACAGAGGAGGAGGAGGGAGGTTACAGAGGAGGAGGTAGGTTACAGAGGAGGAGGTGGGGTACAGAGGAGGAGGTGGGGTACAGAGGAGGAGGGAGGTTACAGAGGAGGAGGTGGGGTACAGAGGAGGAGGAGGGAGGTTACAGAGGAGGAGGTAGGTTACAGAGGAGGAGGTGGGGTACAGAGGAGGAGAGAGGTTACAGAGGAGGAGGGAGGTTACAGAGGAGGAGGTGGGGTACAGAGGAGGAGGTAGGTTACAGAGGAGGAGGTGGGGTACAGAGGAGGAGGTGGGGTACAGAGGAGGAGGGAGGTTACAGAGGAGGAGGTGGGGTACAGAGGAGGAGGGAGGTTACAGAGGAGGAGGTGGGGTACAGAGGAGGAGGTGGGGTACAGAGGAGGAGGTAGGTTACAGAGGAGGAGGTGGGGTACAGAGGAGGAGGTGGGGTACAGAGGAGGAGGGAGGTTACAGAGGAGGAGGTGGGGTACAGAGGAGGAGGGAGGTTACAGAGGAGGAGGAGGTAGGTTACAGAGGAGGAGAGAGGTTACAGAGGAGGAGGGAGGTTACAGAGGAGGAGGTGGGGTACAGAGGAGGAGGTAGGTTACAGAGGAGGAGGGAGGTTACAGAGGAGGAGGGAGGTTACAGAGGAGGAGGAGGGAGGTTACAGAGGAGGAGGTAGGTTACAGAGGAGGAGGTGGGGTACAGAGGAGGAGGTGGGGTACAGAGGAGGAGGGAGGTTACAGAGGAGGAGGTGGGGTACAGAGGAGGAGGAGGGAGGTTACAGAGGAGGAGGGAGGTTACAGAGGAGGAGGAGGTAGGTTACAGAGGAGGAGGTGGGGTACAGAGGAGGAGGTGGGGTACAGAGGAGGAGGGAGGTTACAGAGGAGGAGGGAGGTTACAGAGGAGGAGGAGGTAGGTTACAGAGGAGGAGGTGGGGTACAGAGGAGGAGGGAGGTTACAGAGGAGGAGGTGGGGTACAGAGGAGGAGGTAGGTTACAGAGGAGGAGGTGGGGTACAGAGGAGGAGGTGGGGTACAGAGGAGGAGGGAGGTTACAGAGGAGGAGGTGGGGTACAGAGGAGGAGGAGGGAGGTTACAGAGGAGGAGGTAGGTTACAGAGGAGGAGGTGGGGTACAGAGGAGGAGAGAGGTTACAGAGGAGGAGGGAGGTTACAGAGGAGGAGGTGGGGTACAGAGGAGGAGGTAGGTTACAGAGGAGGAGGTGGGGTACAGAGGAGGAGGTGGGGTACAGAGGAGGAGGGAGGTTACAGAGGAGGAGGTGGGGTACAGAGGAGGAGGGAGGTTACAGAGGAGGAGGTGGGGTACAGAGGAGGAGGTGGGGTACAGAGGAGGAGGTAGGTTACAGAAGAGGAGGTGGGGTACAGAGGAGGAGGGAGGTTACAGAGGAGGAGGTGGGGTACAGAGGAGGAGGTAGGTTACAGAGGAGGAGGTGGGGTACAGAGGAGGAGGTGGGGTACAGAGGAGGAGAGAGGTTACAGAGGAGGAGGGAGGTTACAGAGGAGGAGGTGGGGTACAGAGGAGGAGGGAGGTTACAGAGGAGGAGGTGGGGTACAGAGGAGGAGGTAGGTTACAGAGGAGGAGGTGGGGTACAGAGGAGGAGGTGGGGTACAGAGGAGGAGGAGGGAGGTTACAGAGGAGGAGGTAGGTTACAGAGGAGGAGGTAGGTTACAGAGGAGGAGGTGGGAGGTTACAGAAGAGGAGGTGGGGTACAGAGGAGGAGGGAGGTTACAGAGGAGGAGGTGGGGTACAGAGGAGGAGGTAGGTTACAGAGGAGGAGGTGGGGTACAGAGGAGGAGGTGGGGTACAGAGGAGGAGAGAGGTTACAGAGGAGGAGGGAGGTTACAGAGGAGGAGGTGGGGTACAGAGGAGGAGGTAGGTTACAGAGGAGGAGGTGGGGTACAGAGGAGGAGGTGGGGTACAGAGGAGGAGGTAGGTTACAGAGGAGGAGGTGGGGTACAGAGGAGGAGGGAGGTTACAGAGGAGGAGGTGGGGTACAGAGGAGGAGGGAGGTTACAGAGGAGGAGGTGGGGTACAGAGGAGGAGGGAGGTTACAGAGGAGGAGGTAGGTTACAGAGGAGGAGGGAGGTTACAGAGGAGGAGGGAGGTTACAGAGGAGGAGGGAGGTTACAGAGGAGGAGGTGGGGTACAGAGGAGGAGGGAGGTTACAGAGGAGGAGGTAGGTTACAGAGGAGGAGGGAGGTTACAGAGGAGGAGGGAGGTGTTCCAGTGGCTGTTTGTGTGACAGGTGGAGCTGAGCAGACAGAATAAAGGTGGATGTACCTGCCTGCAGCCTCCACCACACCACTGATTTGTTTTCAGTGTCCATATCTGAGCAGCATCACAGCACAGGAGCAGACGGGAGGTGCACAAGGTGAACATGACGCTCTCCTCAGGCCTCGTCCGCTCCCATCGACCGCTCAGGCAGGAGTGATTAATCAGAGCAGCCGGCGCTGCGTTCAGAGAATGCCAACGCACAAACCATGACCATCAGGGAATACCAATCAGTCAGTCACAGTGAGTGACAGGCCGTCGACCGCCATCGACATCTCTGCCTTGGGGGGGGGGGGGGGGGGCATGTATTTTAGCATGAACTGTGTGTCCGTGTGTGTGTGTGTGTGTGTGTGTGTGTGTGTGTGTTTGAGGTTTAAGCTCAAACTGGAGCACATGTTCAGTTTGCTGTAAATTCCTCCCAAGGGAAATTTGTATTTGCTGATTTAGACACAATTATGGTCTGAATTTATGATCTCACCGTCGAGCAGCAGCAGCAGAAGAAGAAGAAGAAGAAGAAGAAGAAGAAGAAGAAGAAGAAGAAGAGAAGTACGAGCTTCTATCTTCGCACTTTGTTTTTTTTTTAAATGAGGCGTTGGAGGTGATTTACGTCAAGGCTCTGTGGGTTTTTACAGCTTCGTTTGTCGCAGTGCAACCACAACAAATAAAGCATCTCCAGGTTCGGAGAGCTCGGCTCGTCCACAGAGACAAACTGACGTTCCTTTTCCTCTTTTCTGATCAGGTGCTTTGCTCATTTCACGTCCGCCTCACTGTGATAACGCAGATTGATGGCCTCTCTGGTTTCTGGATGCGTGCACACACCAGCAGGCTGCAGACTGTTCATCTTACAGAACAATATGTGCAGAGAGTGACCTTTCCCTCCATGGATTCCTCCTGTACATTCAATTAAAGCCTTTATTCTCTCAAGGAAAGAGTGAGCGGTCCATATTAGCACCTAATCCAAAGGGAAGATCTTTGTGTGCAGCAGCGTGGACGAGCTGGTGGTGCGGGATGTGTGCACCATCTGTGGGGACAGTGTGATCCATAAACTGTGTTTGCAGGGTGGATGTGCAGCCGTTTACCTGTCTGCTGCTGCTGCTGCTGCTGCTGCTGCTGCTGCTGCTGCTGCTGCTGCTGGAGGGTAACCTTGAGCTGGCCTTGAAAACGCAGCTGCATGTGGGGATCTCCACACACACACACACACACACACACACACACACACCTTCATCACAGCACAGGGTAAATTAAATCCGACTCTACTGGTTCATGAAATAAATTGATGTTGAAATTTGGCGATTTAGAGAAGGTCATTCGTCGGCTCTCGTAAATTATTTCAAGTAAAGACGGCCTGGATGTCAGACGCTGTCGAGTCCTGATATTAAATAAAAGTCCTGGTGGTGAAGCGGCTGCGGATGGAAGCTGGGACAGGACTGACTTTTTACAGAGAACAGACTGAAGGTCCCGGCTGTTTGTTCATTAAATGAAAGGTTAGCCTCAACGCAGACACACGGGGAAAAGCCAGCGCTGACACAATGACTTAGTGGACTGTCATGTTACCTTGAGTGATATTTCACTTTGGTGTAGCATTTCCAGTTGTAGCATTCATTAGCTGGATCAGTGTTGTGACTCAGTGTCGGCTGTCATCATTATTTACAGTCACGTCGCAGCTTCGCTACTGTTTTCTACACCCAGATTGTAAGTTCGACCTCCAACTTCCAACATAATGAGAACAAAAGAGTCTGTGTTCGGCTTCTGTCTGTGAAGTGCAAGGTCAAACTGTGCAGAGGAAAATAAGAGAAAAATCTGGTTTCTCTGGCGCTTTTTTTTCCACAGGGGAACATGGAGCACTGTTGCTGCTTTTATATCTTATCAGAGTTATTGGAGGAACCAAAGCTGCATACTAGAGTCACACAGCTGAAGACCTGAGACTCGACACACACTTGACTTCTTTTATTTGTGATCAAAAACATAACAACACAAACAGAGGAGTCAACAGTCCGTGTGCTGTGAAATATAACTGGCCTTGTCTCTGACAGAAGTCTCATCTCAGTGTTTGTAAAGTGACGTAGTATCTGAGCTGACGGTGTAATCGGCAGGTGGAGGGGGTGGTGCATGGAGAGACGCCGAGCTGCAGACACTGCTCAACACCAGCAAACTACTGAACTGGTTGTTTTTAATGAGTCATTGCTGGTTTTTAGCAGCCTGTCACTGAGTGGAAATCCCCAAAGCAGGGGTCTCATTTATCAAACAGCGTAGCATCCAAACTAAAAGATAAAAATGGTATGCAGCAAAAAATATTTGACAATTTCCACCTCATCATCTGTGTCGCCAGCTGTTGATAAGCACAGGTCAAAGTTTCTCCCATCGAGTCTTCATAGATCACAGCTTTTGTGTGTGAAGTGGCATACGCCTCTCTCACGCCTCATTTTGTGCATATGCTGTTTTAAAGTATTTAAAGGCCAAACTTGATCTTGTCCAAACCACACATTATCCTCAGCCTTGTTGAAACACAAAGTTTTAATGTATTTGCTTCATAATAATTTACAAATGTTTTATTTGGTTTGCAGAAATATAAAATGTCAACGTTCACTCAGTCATTTATCCAGAGTCATTTCAGACAGATATCAAGTGTAATCCTGAATTTTAGGAGTTTTGTTTTCCTAACAACATAAAACCATAAAGAAACATTTTCAGTTGTATTATTGATTATTACTAATATGAGTCTCATCATAGAGGGCTGGACTTGAAACTTGAAATCATTCCAGATCTATGTTTGGCTGGGTAAATTCATGAACTTTAGATCAGATACTTTTAATTGTCCTCGTGGTGAAACTGGTTCTCAGCATAATCACAAACAATTCTATTCAATTATATCAGGCTTTTACTTTGAAAGGACTCAGTTTCAGTTGTGTAAAAACAGCAGGAACATATTTTAAAGGACAAACACCAAATGTTGGAGGATGTAAAATTGATTTGCTCATGACAACCTTAAACTGCTGACTGGAGACAAAAACATTTAAGACTGTCCCGGTGGAAACTTTGAGAAGGACAAACTCTACACTCACACATCGTCCAACAGGAGCCAGCACACTGACACCCATGAATGCTGCATTCACATGGACTCATTTTAATAGACGAGAGCACTGACGGTGACATTTGGAGTGGCTGGCAGAGAATAACAGTGACGGTAGACGCTGCTGTTCAAAGTTAAAATATTACTGCAATGGAATTTATAACTGAACGTCAAATAACTCATTCACAGAGGATGAAAACAGGTGATCTGTCCGTTACTGCAGATCACTAGAATAATTACACAGAATAATAAACAGGAAATAATTAAATTAATTAATTTTATTCTTAAACAACTGGACACCACATGTTTCACGTAACCGTCCTGTCTGTCTGTTTCCTGTGCTGTTGACAGGGTGTTTCCTGTCTGACTCACTCCATGTGACGGCATCATTAATAAACTGAAGACTTGCTGTCAGACGTCAGAGACAAAACTCTGCACACGCGTCAGACAAACATTTAAAAGTCAAGTTTTATTAGAGCTCAGCATATTTATGTCTGCACCTTATTGTTTCACTGGAATTAACCACAAACTTTATTTTCATTCAAAATGTTGAAAAGTTTATTTTAATTTGGCAAAAACAGTATCAGTCCAGCCTGCAGCTGCTCACAGACCAGAATGCACTGCAGCCGAAGACGAGCAACAAATGTGTCACTGAACCGAACTTTGTAGCTGTTAAATGGCATTCTGGGAAACTCACACAATAATAGATAAAGGACCCAATCACCAGAAACAATGTTGGCATCATTTCTGCTGCAAACCACAGATTAATGACATGTACTCATTAGTCAGGTTTAGTTTCAGGCACGGTTTGGCTTTAATTACCTGGTGTGGTGTTTGTGTCCTGGCTGCAGAAACAAAACAAACAAACAAAAAACAAGCTGCTGTAAATTAGAGCTGGTTCAGGTGTTTGTTGATGATGAACAGTTGATGCCTCATATTCATAATCAAGGAGCTCTTCATGTTTTACATTGTACATTTCTGCAAACCACAGATATCTTACATTTGTACATTATTATGGAGCAAATACATAAACATGTTATGTTTCAGCAACACTGTGGTTAAAGTGGTTTGGTTTAGATACAAAAACAACTTAGCTTTGGTTTGGAAAAGATCTGGTTTGGCCTGAATATTCCTGGTCTGGGAGGATCTATCCCGACAGGAAACACTGCGATGACTCACTGAAACACGACCAGTTTAATTGTTAGTTGGTGTTGAACAGTGTCTGCAGCTCAGCAGGCGTCTCACCGAGGTGTCTCACCATCCACCATCCCCTCCACCTCCTGATGACACCGTCAGCTCAGATACTACGTCACTTTACAGACGCTGAGATGAAACGCATGAAATGAATGTAACTGCAGAAACGTACATTCCCAACATTTTCTCGTGGTGACCGGTCTGGAATTTAAGTGGAGGCAGATCTGGTGACGTGAAACTGAACAGGAACTTGTGACATCACTGAAACACAGACTGGTGGAAACAGGACGACAACAGGAGTCTGACTCACTGAGTGTGAGTAATAAACAACAAGCATCAAGTTGATTTAAATAGCTGCGTGTAATTCAAACTGAAGTAATGGTACTCTGATCCCTGAGGGACAAATGTGTCTTTTCTCCGGCTGTGTTAACAGGAAGTCAGGGGTAGGAGGTTAGAGGTCAGAGGTCAGGGTCAGCTGCAGCACAGAGCCTGTGGAGCTGTGTTGGATTTATAGTGCTGCTGAAGGACTCTGCAGAGGAAGGTGGAGAGCTGAGCACACTGTGCTGCCAGAAATCATCCGGTGTCAGTTAGCATATACTCCAGCTTCAGACAAATGAAAGCCTCGCTCTTATTTATGAAGCCGCCGGCGGGTGCAGGTATTTATCACTCACATCTCCCATCACAACTAATCATAACATATATATGTTTTTATGTGATCAATCTCTACAGGCCTCTAATGAAAAAGCATTGACTGCTCGCTTCACTTCGCTACCATCTCTGCAATAATTAACTTCTGGGCAGGTTCATTTCCAAAACTTGATGTATGATAATACATTATTGATCAGCAGACAGAGACGGATCTGCACCATAAATAACAAGAGTACATTATCAATGAGCCCTCAGAGCAGCGAGTTCCTGGAAGTGTTTCTGAGAGACATTCCTGTGATTAAAGTCCGACAGCAGCAGGAGACGCACAGGTTTGTTCAGAGACACAGAGAGGAAAGAGTTCTGAGGAAGGAAACAGAAAACATGACAATAGATCAGCAGCACAGACTCACAACACTGAAATTAAACTGTTTGTTATTAAATGTTTTGATTGAAATATGAACCATGACAGTGAGGGATCCTCAGCGAGCTGCAGCCCTCTGAAACTGTGCTCATGCCTGCTGTTTGGGATCTAAATATAGACTTTACGTTTAATCTCCACCCTGCCCTCAAAGCTTTTTAATCATCACATGAAACTTATTAAAGTTGGACTCTAAAGGATCCAGAGAGCCTCACAGCAGCCGCAGGACCTCATGTTGAAAACTCAGGACATCTCCATGCTACAGCTGGACGAGGACATCTAACTGGCCTACTGTCCTTGTCCCAGTATACAAGCACGGGAGGGGAATCCATTTATTGAGCCAAGTATGTGCGACTCCTCTACGATAGGTGGAGATATGCCCCCTTTCAGCTTGTTAGTATTGGACCTTTTTCCTGTTGACCTATTACGTCACAGACCAAACAATGGACAAACAAGTTAGCTACGGTTAGCTAGCAGCTAACTGCTACCATGGTGGACAACTTTACAGCTCTGTACATTTGGTCCGTCCAAAAAGTCACGGCTCTGGATGTAGATTTCTCCATGTTGTTACCGACTTCTTCAGAGAAGTTGCTCATTGGTGTTGAGCTGATGGAGAAATCCAAACTTGCAGCAACACATCGTTTTCCTTCCTGATTAAACAAACGGTTTGGAGATTTGGGTATTTTTAACCTGAGCCAGACTTCCTGAACAATATTTAGAGCACGTGCACTTGTTTTGCCTCTGACGCACACAACCAGCTGTATGAGCACCACAGGTGGAGCCACTAAAAACATTCAACAGCACATCCACCGGATGAACGGTCGGCACATTCACTCTGTCTTTAGTGTCACCAAAATACAGACACACTGATGAGCCAGACTTTTATTAGTTTCACCACTCAGGTACAAAGAATCATGACAGTCCTGCACGTTTGACCTGCAGCTTCTACTGTGGTCACATGTCGTGTTCCCCATGACCTTCTTTTTTTTTACTTTGGTACAAAAAATTTGTCAAAACATTTTTGTGGAACGGTGTGATTAATTATCATCATCAGAAAATAAAACAGATGAAGGGCTTTAATGTAATAACAGCCACCGACTTTCACCCAGGAGGCTGGTATTCACTTCCTGTAACCACGTGTGTGTGTGTCGGCTAAATGTAACCACGTGTGTGTGTGTTGGCTAAATGTAACCACGTGTGTGTGTCGACTAAACGTAACCATGTGTGTGTGTTGGCTAAACGTAACCATGTGTGTGTGTCGGCTAAATGTAACCATGTGTGTGTGTGTGTGTTAGCTAAACGTAACCACGTGTGTGTGTGTGTGTGTGTGTGTTGGCTAAACATAACCACGTGTGTGTGTGTTGGCTAAATGTAACCACGTGTGTGTGTGTGTGTCGGCTAAACGTAACCACGTGTGTGTGTCGGCTAAACGTAACCACGTGTGTGTGTCGGCTAAACGTAACCACGTGTGTGTGTCGGCTAAACGTAACCACGTGTGTGTTGGTTAAACGTAACCACGTGTGTGTGTTGGCTAAACGTTACCACGTGTGTGTGTGTTGGCTAAATGTAACCACGTGTGTGTGTCGACTAAACGTAACCATGTGTGTGTGTTGGCTAAACGTAACCATGTGTGTGTGTTGGCTAAATGTAACCACGTGTGTGTGTGTGTGTTAGCTAAACGTAGCCACGTGTGTGTGTGTGTGTGTGTGTGTGTTGGCTAAACATAACCACGTGTGTGTGTGTTGGCTAAATGTAACCACGTGTGTGTGTGTGTGTCGGCTAAACATAACCACGTGTGTGTGTCGGCTAAACGTAACCACGTGTGTGTGTCGGCTAAACGTAACCACGTGTGTGTCGGCTAAACGTAACCACGTGTGTGTTGGTTAAACGTAACCACGTGTGTGTGTTGGCTAAACGTTACCACGTGTGTGTGTGTTGGCTAAATGTAACCACGTGTGTGTGTCGACTAAACGTAACCATGTGTGTGTGTTGGCTAAACGTAACCATGTGTGTGTGTTGGCTAAATGTAACCACGTGTGTGTGTGTGTGTTAGCTAAACGTAACCACGTGTGTGTGTGTGTGTGTGTGTGTTGGCTAAACATAACCACGTGTGTGTGTGTTGGCTAAATGTAACCACGTGTGTGTGTGTGTGTCGGCTAAACATAACCACGTGTGTGTGTCGGCTAAACGTAACCACGTGTGTGTGTCGGCTAAACGTAACCACGTGTGTGTTGGTTAAACGTAACCACGTGTGTGTGTTGGCTAAACGTTACCACGTGTGTGTGTGTTGGCTAAACGTAACCACGTGTGTGTGTGTTGCATAACATAACCACGTGTGTGTGTGTCGGTTAAATGTAACCATGTGTGTGTGTGTCAGTTAAACGTAACCACGTGTGTGTGTGTCGGTTAAACGTAACCACGTGTGTGTGTGTTGGCTAAACGTAACCACGTGTGTGTGTTGGCTAAACATAACCACGTGTGTGTGTTGGCTAAACGTAACCACGTGTGTGTGTGTCGGTTAAATGTAACCACGTGTGTGTGTGTCAGTTAAACGTAACCACGTGTGTGTGTGTGTTGGCTAAACGTAACCACGTGTGTGTGTGTGTGTTGGCTAAACGTAACCACGTGTGTGTGTTGGCTAAACGTAACCACGTGTGTGTGTTGGCTATGTGAGGAGGTGTGTGCTGTTGAAGGAATAAAGCAATGTTGTACCGTGGACGTGGGAAGTCCATGACCAAACGTGGACATGTGACGAGGTGTGTTGGGGTGTGAGGGTTCAGTTTCTGGTGGATTTCTCTGATAGATTGAAATCAAATGTTTCCTGATGGAGCGCGCACACACACACACACACACACACACACATACACACAGATGCATTTTTACGTCCAGACTGGGCGGCGTGTCGGCTCATGTTTGTGAATGTTTCCAGAGCATTGTGGCTGAGGAGGCAGCTTTTACAGAGGAAAGCACTGAGTCTGCAGCATGTTGTAAGTGTTGGCAGCACAGAGGCGGCAGGAGTACAGAGTCCAGGCCAACATGAACCTCTGCAGCAAACACACATCTCACGGAGTGTTTACCTGATAATCCGCTCTGCAGATACTTCGCTCCAATCGCTCCTGAGTGGAGCAGGAAAATCAGAGTTTGACTTTTTGCCCTGTGAGTGTGAAATGGGAGTGTTTCTGCTGGTGTGATGGGAGCGGTGGAGTGTGTGACGCAGCTCAGCCATGTGAGGATCAGGCTTTGGTTTGTAGCAGCCTATCTGTTAGTGCCAGAGGGAGCCAGCAGCCCCTTGCTTCCCTGAGTGTTACTAAATGCCAGGATGAGATCAATTAGGGATCCAGGTCTTCAGAGGCTTTAGGAACATAATGAGGAACACTTAGGGCTAATGATCGCAGCCTTGCATTAGCCCACACCTCCTCTCCTCTGCTCTGCTCGCTGTGTGCACATCAGACACTGGCACCGCTCGACTCAGCTGTTTTTTCTTCTTCTTTGCTGCCTCAGCGCTGGCCACGCTCTCCTCTCCAAAGTAGCCACGGCCAGCATTGATCCGGAATAATTAAAGCAAATCCCAACTTTGATCAGGGAAACCCTGAGATCAGGACGCTCTGAGGGAGGAGCAGATGGAGAGGCCTCAGACAGCTCCGGACCCCGTCGGTGGGCGGTCAGAGCGCCGCTTACGTCAGTCAATTGTGAAGCACTTGAGTCCACTGTGGCTCCATTCCAGTTCATCACAGTGTGTGTGTGTGTGTGTGTGTGTGTGTGTGTGTGTGTGTGTGTGTTTACATACTGACCTGCCATGGCAGCTCTGTGAAGAGCAGCTCAGGTGAACAGCACGTTTACAACACAGCGAGAACCAAAAATAAAAAAGTGGTGATGATCAGTTTAATAAAAAGAGGAACAATAAAACACTCAGATTATTAACATGATAACATGTGATGTGTAACTTCACCACATGAAGGACTAAATGTGGGACATCTCTACAGCTCTGACCATCAGCTTTATACAAGTGCAGATCTGAATCTCTGGATTTTACCCAAGTTGAATTGCTCCTGGTGGCACAGAAACATCTCGCCCTCTTCACACTCTGTCTTCATCATTTTACCTTGTCTTGTTTCCAGCTGGTGACATTCAACACTTCACCTTCTAAAAACATCTTTTTTAAATATTTGTGACCTCTGACCTCATGGTAGACATTTCAGTTTGTCAAACCACAACCAACTTAAAGGAAATTGGCTTCCTTGTATTTAGGCGAGGCAGTGTGATGTCACTCAGAGAGGAAGAGTCAGGGTGCCACAGAGAAGTGAGAAAACAACATGATACTGAAGAACAGCTCAGAGTTAAAACAAAGGAGATCGAGCAGTAAAACAATGAGCAGAAATAATTTAAAAGGTTTGATATAATGACAGGTACACAGTCTCTGCAGGCACACATGCCACAGAGTCCTCGTTACAGTAATCAGACACACCTGGGCCCTCATTTATAAAGCTTGCTTACGCACAAAACGGGGCTTGAAAGTGGCGTACGCCACTTACCACGCAAAGGTTGTGATTTATAAAAATAAACTTGGCGGGAGAATGTGCGCACCTGTAAGCAAACTCTGAGTCATGCGTGCGCACATTTTGGAGAAACTGGGAAGTGGCGACGCAGACGGCGAGGTGGAGAAGTGGAGTCAGATTTTTATTGATGTCTCACACAAATTTAATGTCACGCTATATCCACCTTAGATCCACGTTATCACTGAAATTAAATCCAGCAGCCTTATTTTGCGCTTGGAATGAGGGATAATTGTTTCATAAAAACGTAAAATCCAACTCAAATCCTGAATTGAAATTTTTTGTAAATACATATTTAATCCGTACTGCCTCTAATGTCTCATTGTCCACTCTGTGAGCGCAGGAGGGGGAGAGGACGGCGCGACTGCATGGAATATATTTATTTATTTAGCTAAATATTTCCAGTGCATTTATCATGTCTCGAAATACAGCCATTAAGCACAACCGTTACACTCATTTCATCAGCCGTACTTAGACATGTGCTGTTCATGACAAAACCGGCATGAAGAAACGTGTTCGCCTATTACACTTTCATCTTTAAATTGTATTTCAAATTACACGTTGTATTTTGGGACAGGGATACCACTGGTTCATGCTCATTCATTCAGGTTCATGGTTCATTCAGGCCGGGTGTCTGATCAGACTGATTGCCATAAACATATAAATACTGCGGTGACCCTCATGCGTAATTGCGCAAGATGGCACTGGCACATCCTCCTTTTTGCCTCCACCTTTAATAAATGTGATTCTTTATGTCGCACATCAATGTCAAACATCCTCAAATTTAAAAGCAACACATTAACTACATGTTGGTAAAGGAGTAGAAATAGTTTTTTGGTTTGTTTCTCACACCTGTCGCCGTGACTCACAACGAGAGAACACTCGCATGCTGGCTTATTTATATGCAGATCGCATTCATGAGGTGATTTGCATGACCATTTATGGTTGAACTAGGGCGTGTAGAGGGCGGAATATGAGGCGGATCTGGGTTTGCACAACTCCAGGAGGTCTGTGATTTATAAAGAGAACATTGCGTGCAAGTGTGCGTGCGCATGGTTTTATAAATCAGATTATTTTTTGGCGCACGCCATTTTCAGCTTTTGGGCACACGTCAACTTTTAGTATGAATCCTGAGCACTCTTTTATAAATGAGGCCCCTGGTCTCTCCCGATAGGACAGGTCCAGGTGTCTGCAGCTGATGGAGCTGCTGCTGCTGCAGTGTTGAACCTGTCTGAGCCTCAGCCTCAGTGTCATGACGATAATCGTGGAAAAGGTGTTTCCTGTGTGTCCTCAGCGGGACGCATCGTCTCTGCAGGTGAGAAATCAGGTGAAATGACACACAGAAGAAGTGAGTTTGCTTCATTGCGCTTCACGCTGGCCTGTAGGCGCTGATGTTGATGTCTGAAATACGGAGGAGCTGCAGGGAGCTGCAGGGAGCTGCAGGGAGCTGCAGGGAGCTGGACTCCTCTGAACAAGACATGAACCTCATTTTAGAAATCAGGAGGAGCTCGAAGACGTTTCAGTGTCTTTGTTGTTCAGGATAAATATTCTCTGCAGGACATGAAACATATTAATCATATATTTTACACTTGTGTACAAACAGAGTCATTCAGACACTCACTGCTGCTGTGTCTCTGTGTCTCTGTCCTGTGTCTCTGTCCTGTGTCTCTGTCCTGTGTCTCTGTCCTGTGTCTCTGTGTCTCTGTCCTGTGTCTCTGTCCTGTGTCTCTGTGTCTCTGTGTCTCTGTCCTGTGTCTCTGTGTCTCTGTGTCTCTGTGTCTCTGTCCTGTGTCTCTGTGTCTCTGTCCTGTGTCTCTGTCCTGTGTCTCTGTCCTGTGTCTCTGTGTCTCTGTCCTGTGTCTCTGTCCTGTGTCTCTGTGTCTCTGTGTCTCTGTCCTGTGTCTCTGTGTCTCTGTGTCTCTGTGTCTCTGTCCTGTGTCTCTGTGTCTCTGTGTCTCTGTCCTGTGTCTCTGTGTCTCTGTGTGTCTCTGTCCTGTGTCTCTGTGTCTCTGTCCTGTGTCTCTGTGTCTCTGTGTCTCTGTGTCTCTGTCCTGTGTCTCTGTGTCTCTGTGTCTCTGTCCTGTGTCTCTGTGTCTCTGTCTCTGTGTGTCTCTGTGTCTCTGTCCTGTGTCTCTTTGTCTCTGTGTCTCTGTCCTGTGTCTCTGTGTGTCTCTGTGTGTCTCTGTGTCTCTGTCCTGTGTCTCTTTGTCTCTGTGTCTCTGTCCTGTGTCTCTGTGTCTCTGTCTCTGTGTGTCTCTGTGTCTCTGTTTGTCTCTGTGTCTCTGTCCTGTGTCTCTGTGTCTCTGTTCTGTGTCTCTGTGTCTCTGTGTGTCTCTGTGTCTCTGTCCTGTGTCTCTGTGTCTCTGTCTCTGTGTGTCTCTGTGTTTCTGTCCTGTGTCTCTTTGTCTCTGTGTCTCTGTCTCTGTGTCTCTGTCCTGTGTCTCTGTCCTGTGTCTCTGTGTCTCTGTGTCTCTGTCCTGTGTCTCTGTGTCTCTGTGTCTCTGTCCTGTGTCTCTGTGTCTCTGTCTCTGTGTGTCTCTGTGTCTCTGTCCTGTGTCTCTTTGTCTTTGTGTCTCTGTCCTGTGTCTCTGTGTCTCTGTGTCTCTGTGTGTCTCTGTGTGTCTCTGTGTCTCTGTCCTGTGTCTCTTTGTCTCTGTGTCTCTGTCCTGTGTCTCTCTGTCTCTGTCTCTGTGTGTCTCTGTGTCTCTGTGTGTCTCTGTGTCTCTGTCCTGTGTCTCTGTGTCTCTGTCCTGTGTCTCTGTGTCTCTGTCCTGTGTCTCTGTGTCTCTGTCTCTGTGTGTCTCTGTGTGTCTCTGTGTCTCTGTGTCTCTGTGTCTCTGTGTGTCTCTGTCCTGTGTCTCTGTGTCTCTGTCCTGTGTCTCTGTGTCTCTGTGTCTCTGTCCTGTGTCTCTGTGTGTCTCTGTGTGTCTCTGTCCTGTGTCTCTGTGTCTCTGTCCTGTGTCTCTTTGTCTCTGTGTCTCTGTCCTGTGTCTCTGTGTCTCTGTGTCTCTGTCCTGTGTCTCTGTGTGTCTCTGTGTCTCTGTCCTGTGTCTCTGTGTCTCTGTCCTGTGTCTCTGTGTGTCTCTGTGTCTCTGTGTCTCTGTGTGTCTCTGTCCTGTGTCTCTGTGTCTCTGTGTGTCTCTGTCCTGTGTCTCTGTGTCTCTGTGTCTCTGTCCTGTGTCTCTGTGTGTCTCTGTGTCTCTGTGTGTCTCTGTCCTGTGTCTCTGTGTCTCTGTCTCTGTGTGTCTCTGTGTCTCTGTCCTGTGTCTCTTTGTCTCTGTGTCTCTGTCCTGTGTCTCTGTGTCTCTGTGTGTCTCTGTGTCTCTGTGTCTCTGTCCTGTGTCTCTGTGTCTTTGTCCTGTGTCTCTGTCCTGTGTCTCTGTGTCTCTGTGTCTCTGTCTCTGTGTGTCTCTGTGTCTCTGTGTGTCTCTGTCCTGTGTCTCTGTGTCTCTGTGTGTCTCTGTGTCTCTGTGTGTCTCTGTCCTGTGTCTTTGTGTGTCTCTGTGTCTCTGTCTGTGTCTCTGTGTCTCTGTCCTGTGTCTCTGTGTCTCTGTGTGTCTCTGTGTCTCTGTGTGTCTGTGTTTCTGTGTCTCTGTGTCTCTGTCCTGTGTCTCTGTGTCTCTGCCCTGTGTCTCTGTGTCTCTGTGTGTCTGTGTCTCTGTGTGTCTCTGTCCTGTGTCTCTGTGTCTCTGTGTGTCTCTGTCCTGTGTCTCTTTGTCTCTGTGTCTCTGTCCTGTGTCTCTGTGTCTCTGTGTGTCTCTGTGTCTCTGTGTGTCTCTGTCCTGTGTCTCTGTGTCTCTGTGTGTCTCTGTCCTGTGTCTCTTTGTCTCTGTGTCTCTGTCCTGTGTCTCTGTGTCTCTGTGTCTCTGTCTCTGTGTGTCTCTGTGTCTCTGTCCTGTGTCTCTGTGTCTCTGTCCTGTGTCTCTGTGTCTCTGTATGTCTCTGTGTGTCTCTGTCTCTGTCCTGTGTCTCTGTGTCTCTGTGTGTCTCTGTGTCTCTGTCTCTGTGTGTCTCTTTGTCTCTGTCTCTGTGTGTCTCTGTGTCTCTGTGTGTCTCTGTGTCTTTGTGTGTCTCTGTCCTGTGTCTCTGTGTGTCTCTGTGTCTCTGTGTGTCTGTGTCTCTGTCTCTGTGTGTCTCTGTGTCTCTGTCCTGTGTCTCTGTCTCTGTGTGTCTCTGTGTCTCTCTGTGTCTCTGTGTCTCTGTGTGTCTCTGTCCTGTGTCTCTGTGTCTCTGTCCTGTGTCTCTGTGTCTCTGTGTCTCTGTCCTGTGTCTCTGTGTGTCTCTGTGTGTCTCTGTCCTGTGTCTCTGTGTCTCTGTCCTGTGTCTCTTTGTCTCTGTGTCTCTGTCCTGTGTCTCTGTGTCTCTGTGTCTCTGTCCTGTGTCTCTGTGTGTCTCTGTGTCTCTGTCCTGTGTCTCTTTGTCTCTGTCCTGTGTCTCTGTGTGTCTCTGTGTCTCTGTGTCTCTGTGTGTCTCTGTCCTGTGTCTCTGTGTCTCTGTGTGTCTCTGTCCTGTGTCTCTGTGTCTCTGTGTCTCTGTCCTGTGTCTGTGTGTCTCTGTGTCTCTGTGTGTCTCTGTCCTGTGTCTCTGTGTCTCTGTGTGTCTCTGTGTCTCTGTGTGTCTCTGTTCTGTGTCTCTGTGTCTCTGTCTCTGTGTGTCTCTGTGTCTCTGTCCTGTGTCTCTTTGTCTCTGTGTCTCTGTCCTGTGTCTCTGTGTCTCTGTGTGTCTCTGTGTCTCTGTGTCTCTGTCCTGTGTCTCTGTGTCTTTGTCCTGTGTCTCTGTCCTGTGTCTCTGTGTCTCTGTCTCTGTGTGTCTCTGTGTCTCTGTGTGTCTCTGTCCTGTGTCTCTGTGTGTCTCTGTGTCTCTGTGTGTCTCTGTCCTGTGTCTCTGTGTGTCTCTGTGTCTCTGTCTGTGTCTCTGTGTCTCTGTCCTGTGTCTCTGTGTCTCTGTGTGTCTCTGTGTCTCTGTGTGTCTGTGTTTCTGTGTCTCTGTGTCTCTGTCCTGTGTCTCTGTGTCTCTGCCCTGTGTCTCTGTGTCTCTGTGTGTCTGTGTCTTTGTGTCTCTGTCCTGTGTCTCTGTGTCTCTGTGTGTCTCTGTCCTGTGTCTCTGTCCTGTGTCTCTGTGTCTCTGTCCTGTGTCTCTGTGTCTCTGTGTTTCTGTGTCTTTGTGTCTCTGTCCTGTGTCTCTGTGTCTCTGTGTGTCTCTGTCCTGTTTCTCTGTGTCTCTGTCCTGTGTCTCTGTGTCTCTGTGTCTCTGTCTGTGTCTCTGTGTCTCTGTGTCTCTGTCCTGTGTCTCTGTGTCTCTGTCCTGTGTCTCTGTGTCTCTGTGTCGCTGTCCTGTGTCTCTGTGTCTCTGTGTGTCTCTGTCCTGTGTCTCTGTGTCTCTGTCCTGTGTCTCTGTGTCTCTGTGTCTCTGTCCTGTGTCTCTGTGTTTCTGTGTCTCTGTGTCTCTGTCCTGTGTCTCTGTGTCTCTGTGTCTCTGTGGAAACAGATTTGCAGTTGGAGCTGTTTGCATCATATTAAAGCAGGTGGGCTTTTAAAGTGCTGATCTGTGAGCCAAGTGTTTATGGGAATGAATCAGACACCTGGCAGCCGTTTGGCTCTGTGACCCCATGAATATGGAACCATGGATATGGAACCATGAATATGGAACCATGGATATGAAACCATGGATATGGAACCATGAATATGGAACCATGGATATGAAACCATGAATATGGAACCATGAATATGGAACCATGGATATGAAACCATGAATATGGAACCATGAATATGGAACCATGAATATGGAACCATGGATATGAAACCATGGATATGGAACCATGAATATGGAACCATGGATATGAAACCATGAATATGGAACCATGGATATGAAACCATGAATATGGAACCATGAATATGGAACCATGAATATGGAACCATGGATATGGAACCATGAATATGGAACCATGGATATGAAACCATGAATATGGAACCATGGATATGAAACCATGGATATGGAACCATGAATATGGAACCATGGATATAGAACCATGGATATGAAACCATGAATATGGAACCATGGATATGGAACCATGGATATGAAACCATGAATATGGAACCATGAATATGGAACCATGGATATGAAACCATGAATATGGAACCATGAATATGGAACCATGGATATAGAACCATGGATATGAAACCATGAATATGGAACCATGAATATGGAACCATGGATATGAAACCATGAATATGGAACCATGGATATGGAACCATGAATATGGAACCATGGATATGAAACCATGGATATGAAACCATGAATATGGAACCATGGATATGAAACCATGGATATGAAACCATGAATATGGAACCATGGATATGAAACCATGAATATGGAACCATGGATATGGAACCATGAATATGGAACCATGGATATGGAACCATGGATATGAAACCATGGATATGAAACCATGAATATGGAACCATGGATATGGAACCATGAATATGGAACCATGGATATGAAACCATGGTTATGAAACCATGGATATGAAACCATGAATATGGAACCATGGATATGAAACCATGGATATGAAACCATGAATATGGAACCATGGATATGAAACCATGAATATGGAACCATGGATATGAAACCATGGATATGAAACCATGAATATGGAACCATGGATATGGAACCATGAATATGGAACCATGGATATGGAACCATGGATATGAAACCATGAATATGGAACCATGGATATGAAACCATGGATATGAAACCATGAATATGGAACCATGGATATGAAACCATGAATATGGAACCATGGATATGGAACCATGGATATGAAACCATGAATATGGAACCATGGATATGGAACCATGATTATGGAACCATGAATATGGAACCATGGATATGAAACCATGAATATGGAACCATGGATATGGAACCATGATTATGGAACCATGAATATGGAACCATGGATATGGATTTTTGTGGAGAAGATGGAGGTGGGCTTTACTGAAATGTGGCTTCCTGTTTGGTTCTTCAGACTCAGACAGAGTCGACCTGGAGGATTATTACACTGATAGTTTTGTCTCACTGTAACAAACTGTGCTTTTATTTTGAAAGAGACTGTATGCAAACTGTACATTTCCTGTGAAAACAGAAGTGTATTTTGAAAACAGACAATGCATGTAACAGGCTGAAGTTGACACGGCGTCCCAGAACGTCAACAACCAACACACCCAGGGTACCTTGGACGTCATATGTGGACGTGGAAAGTCCATGACCAAACGTGGACATGTGACGAGGTCACAGTGAGGATGTGTCTGACCTGAGGTCAGTGTGTGCTGCCCTCAGCAGGTCCGAGCTGTGAAGTCAGAGACACAGCAGGATTGATCTGTTTTGGAAGTATTGATTGATTGTGTTGATGCTGACAGAACAGGATAGGGTGAAATAATAAAGCAGGAAGGCTTCAGCTGGATCTAATGAGTGTGTGTGTGTGTGTGCTCAGGCTCTGATGATGATGTCGTTGAATTAAAAGTGTTGTCTGTTTCTCATGATGACAGCTGAGCAGCGTCAGAGGCTTCTCATCAGTAGATCTACAGGACAGGATCAGCAGCACTGAGTAGCTTCAATACACTGATTCAAACTACCATCCTCCGCCCTCACCAGTACACCCTGCTGTATCTACACTGTGCTGTGCACACACTGGGTTTCTTCAGAGTTTAAAAGAGTTTTTATTCACACTGTAAGATTCTTAAACTAGACTCCTTCAGAGCTGATGTCCCATCATGCTCCTGGTGGAAGCTCTGACACATGAACACAGGGCTGTAGAGAGACCAGGTGAGGCCTCATGTGTGCGAGTGTCACTGCAGCATCAGTATTATTGGTTGTTGACAATGATCACGTCATTGAAATTCAATATTTGCATGAATCAATACTGAAAACTTTCCTGTAATATTAAAGATGATTGATGTTACCGTGATGAGAAACACACCAGCTCAGCCACGTTTGTGTCATGTCGTGCTCCATGCGTCCTGAAAAAAGTTGTTGAAATGACTTCAGATGAAGCGAGGCAGAAACATGTGGGCTGAGTATTTGTAGTTAGATAGTTAGAGGATGCAGTTATATAAAGTTCAGAGGGTTAAGTATGATGTGCTGAGTGGGTGCACACACACACACACACACACACACACACACACAGAGCTGAGGAGGAGGTCGGGGGGTCAAGAGGGGGTTTAACAGAGAGACGTGGGCTGCTCTGACACCTCCAGGTTCACGCCCCCTCCACATCCCTCAGTGTAACTGAGCCTGGTGCTGCTCATCCAGAGGAAGTGATCTGTGTGTGTGTGTGTGTGTGTGTGTGCAGGACACACTGGTGTAATCCCAGTCTGTGACTAATCTGATTGCTCCGTCATCGTCCCAGCTGTGTGTTTGTTCAATGCTAATTTGAAAGCCTTTTCACACGGCTCTTATGCTTCATTGTATCACAGCGGCGGCGGTGGCGGCGGCGAGCTCTGAGCCCAAACAACACAGTGTGTGTTTTTTTTTTCTTTTGCGGGAGCCTGATCCTATCACACTCCCACTTGTCATCGTTGTAAAGAGGATTAAGCTCAGATTCGTCACGTCGCAGCGGGAATTATTGGCACTGAGATAATCTCTGATCCACCTAATTTGCTGTCACAGAGAGAAGAATTGGACGAAGTGTGATGGGCCTCAGAAACCTGATGTCTCCTCATTGATCAGCGTCTTCTCACAGTCTGTGAGCGCTGCAGTTTGGGGAGAGGTCCATTATCTGATCACTGACGCTTTAGAGACGCCGCGCTCCTCCAGGTCGTCCATACCGATCCTCAAGGGACACCTGAGGTTGTTCAGCTCTGATAACCTATCGACAGGCGTCCTAATCATCAATTCACTGGACTCTCTGCTGTCAGTCAGCGGTGTGACCTCAGGGACGCATCAACAGGAGAGCTGTTAGTGTGAAACGTTTAAACAGACAATCACCTCTGGACGTGGACTGATTTAATCTGAGCGCTCATACATCATTTTCACAGTCATCAGCCTCGACATGGTTTTAATAAATGTAATTAGTGGTGTTTTAGACGAGCAGAGGTGGAAGTCTGACAGCAGTCAGTCCATCTGTGGGAATCTGACTGAGATCAGAGTTCTGCTGCCGAACCTGCACCAGGAAGTGCAACAACACAGCCGCCCTGCCACCTGCACATACGACCATTTATATCTGCAGCCTGATCGGACCCGCCAACACGAGATCTGCAGCCCGACCCCAAACCACAGATCCCATAATGACCAGTAGGACCACATTTACAGATGGTGTAAGACAGAGAGTCTGAGTTCGGACTCACTTTACAACGAAAGAAACCTCAGAAAGACTCTTTGCTCTGTCAGAACTGTTAACTATTAACCATTAAAAGACTTCAACAGGCATCTGTAAAATGTGCTGCTCACATGTGAGGTCTGAGTGTGGATGGAAGAGAAAGTGGAGCCTGATGTTCAGATTGGCTCCTAAAACCTTTAGTTTGGCTCCAAAGCTCTCAGCAGCTTCTACATCTGTTCTCAGGCTCTGACTTTATGTCAGCAAGAACCAAGAGACGCTGCAGCTCCCAGGAAGCTCTGCTTTGTTGCTTTGCATAAATATCCCACACAAAGAATTAAAAGAAAACCATGCACACAGTCAGATGAATCCTGCACACACTGAAGGTAGGTCATCAGTGATGTGTTTAACGTCGTCTCCGTACAGTCAGTCATGTCACACACAGTTAACTGAGCTGATTTAATGTAAATTTAGCTTATTAATGATGTAAAAAAAGACAAACAGTGAATCCACTCAGTATAAATGAAAAAAAGGATTAAAAGTAAAATGTGTACAGATTTTGAATTCCTCTGAAGGATGGGATCATGTTTCATATGTGAGGGCAGAAAAAGTCAATATTGAGTTTTTTATTTTGGAGGAGTGACGAGTAAAGTGCAGCGCTGGCCTGCAGACATGTGACCTTCTGTCACCACAACAAGGACAGCTGGAGGGAGCTCTGCTCGTGACGTACTGAGTCTCCAAAAATGGAGCTCATAGATTTTTTTTTTATCATTATTGTGGCATCACATTTCAAACACATCCTGAATCAAGTCAAATGATGTCAAATCTGAGGTCATGGAGGACGCCAGTGTAAATAACAGCACTCTTCCTGTTTGTCACGATGATGTCAGGGAGAGATGGAGGCAGTGATGACGAGCAGAGAGACAGGAAGTAAAGACTCAGTCATCCCTCAGCTCAGTGGTGTTGTCTTTAAATCACATCTCTCCCGAACTTCTGCTCGACACGATTCTCCTGCACGGCCCAGTCTCCAGGAGAAATGTTGGCAAAACATGGATACATAACATTTGTATGTTTCATACACGAGACACCTGCCGAGCTGCAGACCACCATTCTGTTCGACACCAACAGACAACAAAACCAGTTGTTATTTTTCAGTCATGTCTGTGTTTCCCACCACACGTGGGTGTTATTTTAGCGACCTGTAGCTGAGTTTCCTTCAGAGATGGTGCCACGAAAATGATTTTCCAAAGACATTGCTCCTGGGTCGTGCAAAGTGGTTCTTTACGTCTGAGACATCGTCGTGTCTTCAGCCGGGATTGTGCCCCCAAAACTGGATATTATAAGCCAAAACGTGTTTTTTTGTGCCTAAACAAGACCACACATTAACCACAGCCTTGTTGCAACGTAAGATTTTAAGGCTTCAGCTACATAATGTAGGAATGTGACTGAGTCGTCCAACATCACTGATGCACTGTGACCTCTAACCTTAGTTAGTCTGGTGACAGATTGGTGAATCTTGACCAGACAAACTGATGTTGACAATGATGACCTGTTTGTGTGACAAAGAAAGAAACCAGTTTTAATTTTGGAACTTTATTCTGAATCTTTTTTTGGAGCTGAGTGAGGTGCCGTCATCTCTAACGTGACATGTCCAACACCTCTGGCTGGACTTTGATCAAACTTTGAGGTGTGACAAACGTTGGCTCTGTGCACTGGCATTTAAAAAATTACCCACTTCCCAAACGGGAGTTCAGCAACTAAAGGTCAAAATTTCAGAGTTTGAAAGGCCACAGATGTTCCAAAACCTTGACGTATCTTGGTCCTGATTGGCCGGAGGCGAGCCTCCGTCTACATGTTTATGTGCTGCAGATTTGTCCATTTTCCAGTGGACTCAGACTGAATCATGGGGCAGCACACTGAGTCACAATCCCTCATACACTACAGGACGCCTTGTCATCTGGTCCCTCAAACTGTGTTTGACCGCTCGCTGACTGACTTTGTGCCCAGCCTGGATTCAGACCTGGATTCATTCACTAAACCTGATGTGACTTGATGGGAGCGTTACCACGAGGGAAGACAAGCTGCAGATGAAACATGTGAAAGATCATTAATGTTGTAAAGACACAACATGATGGATGCATCTCTGCCCTGTTAAAGCCAACACACATCCTCACTGTGACCTTCTGTGGTCACACATGATGTCACAGCAGCATTAACTCATCATCATTGTTCATGAGACACAGAAACACAACAGTGTTATTGATGTTGTTTATGTAATGCCGGCTCATGTTCAGCCTCGTCATCAATATCCTCACTGACGATCGTTATGTCGTTATCACTGTGATGACTTATGGTGGTTAATGACATCATCAGCCTCGTTAATGTCACTGTTTAACACCACAGACAGACAGAGACTGTATGGATGGCTCCATGTTAGCTGCCTCTGGTCCCCCCTCTGCCCCCCCAGTGCCCCCGTCCTCTGAGAGGCCCCGGTGGTCGATAAATGAGAGAAAGAAAACGAGGTGCGGTGTCGTCTACACTCTCAAGAATAATGCACATTTCCCCGTTGTGGGAAGATTTGAGGATGATCTTATCTTCTGAAGCCCAGTTCAGACCAAAGATTGGCTACTTGCTATGCTCCATGCTGCAATGTTGGTTCACACCAATGAACTAGACGAGGAGAACCCTTTTTATCTAAAGAACCCTTTTTGGAGGAAAGAGTTCTTCAGGGACTGTTAACAGAGGTCAGGTTCCCGACCCTGCTGCTGCTGCTGCTGCTCCAGTGAAAAAATAAGGAAATCTTCACCTCCTGAAGATGTGACAGTGAACAGTGGGAGTTGTGGGTCATGCTGGACCACGTCAGTCCTTTAGGAGCCTCATGAAACCTGAAGCTGCTGGACGTGGTTCCCTCAGCCTCAGGCTGAACACAGGTGGAGCAGAGAGTTATGGGTAATGTAGTCATGGACTTTCCACGTCCACATATGTTGTCCAAGGCACCCTGGGTGTGTTGGTTGTTGATGTTCTAGGACGCATTTAGCCAACACACACACACACACACACACACACACACACACATGTGGTTCACCCTTGTCAGACTTCCCTCACATCAACTTCGATAGATAGTTTTTTATTGGAGAAGGGGTCTATGAGGACGAGCCAGAGAACTCCAGATGGTTTCAGTCAGCAGCTTCTAGTCTGAGAGTTTAACAGAGAGAAGATGATGCAGTGCCTTCTAGGACGGCTTTAAAGTTGAAGACGTGACACGGTGCCTTACAGCCGGCTGTCCTACATGGCAGAAACTTCCTGTGTTCTGGTGTTGGACCACATGCTGCCGGTGCCCTTTACATCTTTTGGCCCCTGCCCCTCAGACAGCCTGAGTCCAGCACTGCTGACAGACAGGGTGACCCCAGCGGCTGGTAACAGCGTGGACGGAGACAGCAGCCAAAATTCATTTTACTCTTCTCCTCCTCCTCTTCTTCCCCTCACACACACACACACACACACACACACACAAACACACACACACACACCCCCACCATCCTCATTTACCCTCCTCCTCCTCCTCCTCCTCCTCCTGCTGTCTCCTCGGTGCCCTGCATGATTTGTTTTGCGATGTTTTCCACTGATGAGGGCGAATGGTTTGGAAGGTCGCTGTGTGCACGTACGCATGTGCGAGGATTCGTGTGTGTGTGTGTTATCTGGTGTGTATTGGGTGTATGTGGAAGGTTGTGCAGCAGCAGGATGACACTGTGTTTATATGTGTCTGTTTTTTCCGTGGTTGTCCTGTGTGCATGAAGGCATCATGAGACAGGAACTAACGAAGGCCCCGCCCAGTCTGATTTAGTTTCCCCATCACGGCCGCTCCATAATTCGCGTCTTCACCCGGCGGACTGTGATTCTGATCAGCAGTTTCCTGATAAAGCGACAGCGCTGACTGCATTACGTGTTGATGAATTGCTAATGGCGCTATTTATCATGCCACGCGTCACCATTTACCATATTGAAAGTCACGCTTAGCGGTTTTACATTTAGAAGGTGAAAATTTAAGCGCGATCGACTGTATCATCTGTCATTTTAATTTATGAGAGATTAATGCGTCGATGCTCTCCTCCCCTGCACTCATCAGGAGCTCCAACTAATGGCTGAATAATTGTCACTTCTTCACCACGTCACACTCACTGTTGTTCTCACAGGCGTCCATGGAAAATGTTTTTAACTCTGGAGGTCAGCAAAGGTCAGATACAGGCTGAGGTCTCAACACGAACTCACTCAACTTCAAAATGTCCAGAAACTCAAAGTCAGATCAGGTTCATGCAGCCTGAAATCAACTTCCTGTGTGTTTTCAATCATTGATACGTGGAGCCGAGCAGAGAGCAGGAAGTGGTGATGGCTGAGACTGACAGCTGCTTCACCGGACATCTGAGTGCTGCAGAGTGAAAATGTTCCAGCACCAAGATGAATTATTCCTCATAAACACGGCCCATAACTTCTCCTCACGCTGTCAAAGTTTGGCTCAGGCAGAACCAAGATAAAACATTGATGTGGGGAAAAGTTCCTATTAGGCTCCCAATAAATGTTTCATACATATTAATACATTTTTATGAGTCATGTTTAGGCTCAAATGTTCAAAGAGGATTCTGATCAGGAAAATGAACCAAGAGACACATCGTTTTCTTTCTGAGCTCTAATACTCTTATTAACAGATTATTTTTCTGCAGGTATATTAATCTGTTTCAGTCAGATTGTACAGGTGTTAAATGCTCTCTCTACATGTTTCAGCTCTGCAGCTGTGATATTTGAATTCAGTCAAATATTCATACTGAAGATTTTTGATCACATAAAACTTTATAAATGATGCACAAGACTTTGAGAATATTTCATATTCCACCAAAAACTCAGCTTGTCATATTTTATACAGTTAAGAGATTTGACGTGAGCTGAGAGGGTCCAGCCGAGTTTAGAGAAGTCAACAAAGTGAAACACGGTGAAACTCTGCAGCAGCTGATGAAGACGAGACGTTTTCATTTGATGAAGTTTGTCTTTTTCAAACCAGCTTCAGTTTCGTCACATTTCTGACATTAAAAACATCAAATCAAAAAAGTCAAACTTTAAAACTGTTTTGTTTTTAATGTTGATTAAAAGATTCAAAACTAATTATGAAGTTTATAAAATGTATCCAACAGTTTTTAACCTCATGCTGACATTTATGTTTCTGCAGAACGCAGACACATTAAATCTGTACGTTATCATGTTGCAGATACACCCAAACTTTTCTCGTGTTTCTGCCTCACTGTGGTGAACATGTGCTGAGGTTAAGGCACAAACACCACTCAGTCATGGCTTAGAAAAGACCATGTTTGACTCTACTCAGTTTTGGTGGCAGAAAGGAAACACAGGGATATCTCAGGATTTCTGAACAGATGCAGGGGTCCAAAGTGTCAGGGGGCCTTCAGTCCTCACCTGCACAGGGGCTGCAAAGAGACACTAAATAACTACAAGGAGACACAGAGGAACTGTGAGGAGACAGTAAACATGTCATCACCGCAGAGACACAAACGACGAGAGAGAGAAACACAACAAATTCCTAAAAGAAGACACAAGATTTTTCTCAGAGACACAAGAATGACTACAAAGACAACAAATTATAAATAAAGACAATATTTTCCCTGAGAGATTACCACAGAGTCTGTGAGTCTTGGTGGGGCTCTTTGTATATCTGTGCACAGGGGCCTACTGTCTCATCACCCGCCCGTGGTCTCTGTAAAAAACACGGCAGGTCACTAAAATACAACTGGTTGTGTTGTTGGTTCTGAACAGTGTCTGCAGCTCTGAAGATGACACCATCCTCCACCTCCTGATGACAGTCACCTCACATGCTACTGTAGATTACTGTAGTTACAGTAATGTATGAAAAGTACAAATGTATTTGTGGACTGCAGGAAATAATCAGTGCCAAAGTTTCTTCAGACGACTGAGCTGCAGCTCTGAAACTGATGATTCCTCTGCTGTGGGTTCAGAGAGTTAAAGTGTACGAGGGCGATAAAGTTCCTCTCCCTGTGTCTTGTTGGTTAAAATGCTCATTGTGAAGCTGAAGCCAAATGAAATGGGTCAGCGCAGCAGCTTATTTATAGCCCTGCTGTCCGTGCTCTTTCTCCAGGCGCAGCGAGAAATGATGCAATCAAATACAAAGCGCACTACAAGTGGCCGCTAATGCAGTTCCACTGTAAGGCCACGGGTCAGTTCAGTCCGCTCGCCTCCGAATGAAGTCACTGTCAGTTCACTTTCAATCTAACTCAGCTGGCAAACACTCGTCTCTGTGTCCAGCCTGGAACACTGAGAGCAACATGAATATCTGAGAGTCACTGCGTCACCTCCATGAACAAGTTATTACAATACAGCAACATGAAGAGTTTAGTGTTCAGATCGCTGCGAGGAAGAAACCCTACCATCCATTATTATCATGTTTTTAGATGTGTCTGCTAAGTAAGGAACCTTCGTTGGAAAGTTGGTACACTGTCACTGAGTCAGGACTTTTGCCGACGGTGAGGACCTGACTTTAAACACAGGACAGTTTCTAAAAGTCAGTTTAACCCTTTAAAAACCAGCATCCAGCCGACGGCCGAGGGAGGCTGTTGTTCAAATGATTCTGTTTAAACAGATCAAAATTAAAACCATAATATTGAGAACATTCATGAACCTTCTGTCTCCCTCATCATCACGTCATTACCTGATATGACCTGAACTTATGGCTGTGCAAATATAGCATCATTACACTAGGATTTCCTTCTACCTTTTGGTAAGTCAGGACATTTTTGGGAAGTGAAAATACTTCTAGACAGGGAGGGAATTTCTTCATATTTGGTGTTAAATAAGTTGAATTTTGTGGTCAGAGGTCACTGTGACCTCACAAAACCATTACCAAAGAATTCATGTGCTAATTATGACAACGTTTGTCATTTATGTCACAGACATGGACGGAAACTGTCAGAGAAACTTGAGTGGTGTTCTAAGGTGGTGATTCTAGTTTGAACATGTTCAGTGATTCAGGGACACTTTGGCTTCATGGTGAAGCTCTTTGTTGATGAAGATCCTCTCAGGTTCAGTTCAAAGACCATGGTGCTGACGTTTACTGTATGTAACATGTCAGACATCTTTTATCGCCATGGTATCGCCGTGGTAACGAGGGAGCCAATTAGTGATCTCTCTTCATTCTTATTGATGATGTTCACGTACATGGGCCGTCTGGATCCATCACCTGTGTGTGCGTGTGTGTGTGTGTGTGTGTGTGTGTGTGTGTGACTGAGTGCAGTCAGTGTCTGTCTGTAGACTAAAGGTCATCCTGAGTCTTTGTCATGATGGCGTTAGATCATCTAATGAGCGTGATGGCCTTATAGTGAGATCAATGTGACGCGCAGCTGGTTCACGAGCCACAGCGTCAGTGTGTGATGTCAGCGCGGATTGACAACGCTCTTCATTTATTGCCTTATTAAATCAAATAAAACTAAATGAAATGATGATCAATGAATCTGAGCTCTTGATGTGGACAGGTCCAGGTCCTCCCAGTGCATGCTGGGATATCCTCCAGGAGGAAAGAGATACTGTGAACAATGAATGAATGAATGAATCTCAGTCATACTCTGTATTAAATAATGGACGTATCCAACGTGACATTTGGTTTGTGGGCTTCTTTTTTGAGGCCTTGAGTTTGGATTTTGGATTGTTTGAGCCAGAAGTGACCATATTTGGATGAGAGGGCGGAGCTAACCTTATGTTAGCTGCTAGCTTGGTTAGCATGGTGCATTGACAGCATGGATGGTGTTTGTGCCTGTGGCAAATGATAAAAAACACGTGTGATTTATTTCCTTATGATGTTGTGGTGAAACATTAAACATGAAGCAGTCGTCTCTCAGTGAGATCAGATGGTTACTGCTGGAGGACACGACTGTTGTCCTGGTCGGACTTGTTACTTACACCTGTAGGTCGTCAGTGATTAACTGAGGTTTATAATTTGAAGCATCTTTAAGCCTTTAAAAACAGACAGCTGTGGGAGATGGATGTCTGCGTGTTGATCTGTTTCAATAGATCTAAAATAAAAACCATTCATTATTTTAGCAGCAGAAAGTGAAGGCTTCTTCTTATTGACTCACTGAACCTTTAAACTCAGGTCGGACATTTTTTAGGGATATGAATCGTTTGAACATACTCCAGGAAGTGACATCACAATAAATGTAGGCAGTGTCGCACTGTTTCTGTTGCAGAGTTTAAAGGGTTAATGGAGGTGGTATTGAGGCGTTTAAAAAGAGAGAGGGAAGCAGCAATTTGGTCCAGAGAGGACAGAGTGTATGAGCGCTCTACTCTCAGGCTGCTGTGACCTTTGACCCCTCTCTTGTCTGGGGTGCTTGTGTCTCTGCCAGGCTTCTGTTACAGATGATGAATAACTCTGGATGTGAAGAATGTTGATGTATTATGACTCCAGTCCGAACGCACACTCATCTCTCCGCCTGTCACAACTTCTGTCTCATTACGATCCAATCACAGTCTCACATACATCACATCCTCTGACTGCCTTTACCTGTCTGTCTTCCAGCCTCACATACATCACATCTTCTGACCGCCTTTACCTGTCTGTCTTCCAGCCTCACATACATCACATCTTCTGACCGCCTTTACCTGTCTGTCTTCCAGCCTCACATACATCACATCCTCTGACTGCCTTTACCTGTCTGTCTTCCAGCCTCACATACATCACATCTTCTGACTGCCTTTACCTGTCTGTCTTCCAGTCTCACATACATCACATCCTCTGACTGCCTTTACCTGTCTGTCTTCCAGCCTCACATACATCACATCTTCTGACTGCCTTTACCTGTCTGTCTTCCAGCCTCACATACATCACATCCTCTGACTGCCTTTACCTGTCTGTCTTCCAGCCTCACATACATCACATCTTCTGACTGCCTTTACCTGTCTGTCTTCCAGTCTCACATACATCACATCCTCTGACTGCCTTTACCTGTCTGTCTTCCAGCCTCACATACATCACATCTTCTGACTGCCTTTACCTGTCTGTCTTCCAGCCTCACATACATCACATCCTCTGACTGCCTTTACCTGTCTGTCTTCCAGCCTCACATACATCACATCTTCTGACTGCCTTTACCTGTCTGTCTTCCAGCCTCACATACATCACATCCTCTGACCGCCTTTACCTGTCTGTCTTCCAGTCTCACATACATCACATCCTCTGACTGCCTTTACCTGTCTGTCTTCCAGCCTCACATACATCACATCCTCTGACCGCCTTTACCTGTCTGTCTTCCAGCTTGGCAGCGTCCAAAGAAGCAGCCGCGAGGAAAGCAGCCTCTCCGATGCCGCCCTCCGAGTTCCTGGACAAACTCATGGGCAAAGTTTCGGGTTACGACGCCAGAATCCGACCGAACTTTAAAGGTAGGAGCTGCCACCAAGACTCAGTCGGATAAGACAGGAATGTAGCCAAACAATATCCTGAACACGGTCATGTGATGTTTCTGCATTTCATTACTTCCTCTAAACACCTTTTTAAGGGTGAATCAAGGTTTCCACAGAGACAGGTTTGTATTGATTAAAAGAAGAAGAAGGAAAGTTCACGTATATTTTTACAGATGTGACTAAAACTCTGTTGCTTTGTGTTTAATCATCTCACTGTCTTTGGTTCTCAATCTGTTGATCTCTTTCATTCGCCCTTTGCAGAGGTCATCAAAGGTAATTCTGCCCTCGCTCCACCTGCTAAACATAGACTCAGGTTATTTCAGGTGTTTCAGACCCCGAAACCTCATTTCCTTTTATTTTCTATTTGATTTAATTTACTTAACACCCCCCGTCCCTGCACTCTGAGCCCCAGCCACACAACAACAGTCAGATAACATGTCAGTTAGCTGTAGTTAGTGTGATGCTCCTTGGCTACATTCCTTGGTATCCACACAGTATCCTGAGTGCTTGTTTTGGTGGTCAAGGTAATGCACCTCTCAGTGCTGCTGAATATGATCTGATGATGATGATGATGATGATGATGTTAATATAATATTTAGTGACCTCTCCCTGAATGGACGCCCCCATAAAGACACATGTCAGAGGTTTCTGTGTTAAATGTTCTCACATTGGGAACAAAGTCTTTACGGCATTAGCAAACTGGGGCGACCCTCCATATCCATCAAAGACTATGAATAATACAACAACTTCTTCCCAAAACTGACGGGAGCTAATTGGACAGACGTGAATTGGCCAAGTTTCACCTTGTGTTTTTCAACAGGAACTGATTGAAGTGATTCGCTGTGACATTTGAGCCTGTTGCATGTTATATACTGACATATCTTAGTTTTCACAGTGGATGTGAGTAATTTCTCTGGCCGTGTATTTAGTTGGGCAGGTGTGTGTTCTGAGTGTACGAAATATTAGTACGCACCGTCCTGTGTGTACAAATCTGATCCAAGTCTGTTCTTCAACTCTTACCTCTTCTGTTAAATATTAAATATCATAAACCTGCATTTATTTTCTACACATGATAACTGCAGGTGTCTTCTTTGACACTTTCTGCAAAGTAAAGATAATTTTACTGTTACTTCTCTGGATGTGAGCACTGGTTCAGTCAGTGGGAAGAGGTACACACATTCTCCCTCCAGGTTTTATTAAAAACATTTGATCTTCAGCTGTACTGATAAACTTTAAAGGTCCAGTGAAATAGCTGTGATGCGATTTTGGATGAGGAGCGTATTATTATGACCATCAGTGTTACCCACAGACTTTAAATCTGTTTTTGAGCGCCTCCATGAGCTGCTCTCCATCTTTCCTCTTTGCGCAGTTAGCACAAGCTAACACAGCACAACGTGATTTCTTAAATTCAATTTTATTTATAAAGCCCAATGTCACATCTCACAATTAACCTCAGAGGCTTTACAGCAGACGACATCCCTCTGCCCTCTGACCCTCACAGCGGACGCCCCAGAAAAAATATTAACGGGAAAAAAATACTAAAATATTTTGTCACTCGGGCCGAAGCCTCACAGCAGATGCAGACAACTCAGTCATTAAACCTGCTAATAACTGTTGAGTAACGTTAGCCGTGAGATGCTAACAGTTAGCTCTGTCACTGTGTGTGTGACTCAGTCTCAGAGCTCCGGTCCTGCAGCAGCCGACTCATCATAAACACAGAATCATTACGCTGCACGCAGCTCTACGATCCAGTGAGTCAGATTTGCAGTGACTGGACAGAATCGCAAGATCGCTCAGAATGAACAGGGATTGGCTAAATTTGCATTAATTATTGTGATTGCAACATCCTGAAGGGGCTGATTAGGTTTTATGATTTCTGATCCACTCTGCTGTCGCTCAGCTCTCATGGGTAATGTTGCTCCGTACTCAAGTACCGTTGCGACATCGTCGGTGTGACAGCTCTTTTGTGCTACAGCGTCATAAAAAGCGCCGTAGACGGACACTGCTGCCGCGGGGACCGTCATCAGGTGGCAAAGCAGCAACGCTAAGCTGGGCCTCTCTGCCTTCCGCCAGAGCTCCGACTGCAGGTCAAACAGTGAAGTCACTGCGATCAGACAGAATTCAAAGGGAGTGGCTGAATTTGCATTCACTGTTATCCTGCAGAGACTGGATTAATGATTAATGAGGAGATAGTTATGAATGTTATATTTCTGCCTATATATCGCCCTGAATCCTTCACACTGGACCTTAAAGGTGGACAGCAGATGAGTTTCCTGTAAAACACATCAGAGATGATTCAGATCATCAGAATGAAACCTTTGTTTGGCTCGTCTGATCAATCCAACGTTAACCTTTTACACACTGCTGCTCTGACTTTGGAGACAGGTTTAGAGGTGGCTGATAAAACCCGGAGGGATGACGTACTGTATCTTGCTGCTGATTGGCTGCCTGCCTGTCCTGGTGATGGTGTAACAGGTGAACTGGGTAGCCGTGCTAATGTTTGGTATGCTGAACACACAGGGAAACAGACTGCAGGAATGTGCAGCAGTGAACCACAGCTTATGTTTTTCTGAATGCTGCCATGGAGCTTTTCTTTTTCTTTTTCTGCTGAGCCCATAATGGCATAACCCATTATATGGAGATCTGTGCAAGTGGGATAGCACAGCTCCTGTGTGGGGGGGGGGGGGGGGCTTCACCATGACTAAGTGTGTTTTATTAAACCTGCTGCGGCTGCAGAACAGCTGAAACTGCTCGTCCTTCCTGACCTGCCGACCATTTGTTCGGCTGTTTGGTAAGGTTTCGTCATGAGTCCATTTTGGAGACCACTTCTATTTCTTCAATTTGATTTGTCCTCAGCTCTGGTTGGCGACAGCCCAGTGTGATTTACAGACCTTTACAAATCAGGATTTAAACAGGCCGCTCTGACACTCATCTGAATTTATGGCTTTTATGTTTTCTCCATTTTTCTAATGTGATGTCATAAAATAGTTAAATGACAGAACTCTCTGGCAGGAGCTCCACATGCACATAATGATATTTATAATGATTATAATCCTCCAGCTGACGTCAGCAAAAACCTCAAAGCCAACACAAAAACTTTAAATCACTCACATGGATGTTCATAAACAGGTCAGATATTTTCTTTACTGTATTCCTCTACATTAATCATCACAGTCTGTGATGAAGACGTGCACACTGAGGAGGAGGAGGATGAGCACATCGAGCTAACTGTGTCAGGGGCTGCTGTTAGCAGAGAGGGCCCGACTGTGTCACGGCTGTCAGGTCCACACAGTGACATCGCGTGAGCTCTCCGACTTGCTCATTCATTACTTTCTGTGTGTGTGTGTGTGTGTGTGCCCCAACATTAATCACATTCATGAAGTAAACAGCGTGACGGCTCTGCTCTTTAATATACTGCAGGAAAAGGAACACAAAAAAAAAAAATGGAGGAGAGGAGAGGAGAGGAGGACAACACTTGTCAAAATGTTTCTCAGCCAACCAATTATATTATTATTACTGGACAGAGGGAACATGAAAAAAAAGATTTCAGTTTAATTTGATCTGAAATTGTGTAGAATTATTCTTAAAATGAATTATTGTATGAGCTGTGTTATTATGAAAACACAGTAAATCTCATCACAGTAAATTCGAATGAATTCTCCGTTAGTGTCAGACCTGCACAGAAACGTCTGAAGGACCCGTCAGTGGAATCATAGTTTGAGAGACCTCCTCCAGTAAAAGAAGACAAATATCAACAGAATCTGTCACAAACACTGATCATAAGAAAATGAGGAGATTTGAATTCGGTGTTATAAGACGCTGAAATATCTGAAAATGTGTCTGAGCTGTGGGATTCAACAGCTCCTTCATGAAAGCAATAATAATAATAAGAGTTCTGCAGGGACGATGTTTTCATGAAGTTAGCGTCTCCACTTTATGATTATTAAAGCCTAAATTCAATTAGCAGGAGTAAAAAGCTAACATTAGTCCATAAACAAACTACACCACGGTCACATGACTTAACGTCACCGCCACAACCGGGCTGTAAACAAACTACACCACGGTCACATGACTTAACGTCACCGCCACAACTGTGCCGTAAACAAACTACACCACGTCACATGACTTAACGTCACCACAACCAGGCTGTAAACAAACTACACCACAGTCACATGACTTAACGTCACCACAACCGGGCCGTAAACAAACTACACCACGTCACATAACGTCACCGCCACAACCAGGCCGTAAACAAACTACACCACAGTCACATGGCTTAATGTCACTGCCACAACCAGGCCGTACACAAACTACACCACGGTCACATGACTTAATGTCACTGCCACAACCGGGCTGTAAACAAACTACACCACGGTCACATGACTTAACGTCACCGCCACAACCGGGCTGTAAACAAACTAGACCACGGTCACATGACTTAACGTCACCGCCACAACTGTGCCGTAAACAAACTACACCACGTCACATGACTTAACGTCACCACAACCAGGCTGTAAACAAACTACACCACAGTCACATGACTTAACGTCACCACAACCGGGCCGTAAACAAACTACACCACGTCACATAACGTCACCGCCACAACCAGGCCGTAAACAAACTACACCACAGTCACATGGCTTAATGTCACTGCCACAACCAGGCCGTACACAAACTACACCACGGTCACATGACTTAATGTCACCGCCACAACCGGGCCGTAAACAAACTACACCACGGTCACATGACTTAACGTCACTGCCACAACCAGGCCGTAAACAAACTACACCACGGTCACATGACTTAACGTCACCACAACCCGGCCGTAAACAAACTACACCACGGTCACATGACTTAACGTCACCACAACCGGGCCGTAAACAAACTACACCACGGTCACATGACTTAACGTCACCACAACCGGGCCGTAAACAAACTACACCACGGTCACATGACTTAACGTCACCACAACCGGGCCGTAAACAAACTACACCACGGTCACATGACTTAACGTCACCACAACTGGGCCGTAAACAAACTACACCACAGTCACATGACTTAACGTCACCGCCACAACCAGGCTGTAAACAACCTACACCACGTCACATGACTTAACGTCACCGCCACAACCAGGCTGTAAACAAACTACACCACGTCACATGACTTAACGTCACCGCCACAACCGGGCCGTAAACAAACTACATCACGGTCACATGACTTAACGTCACCACAATCAGGCTGTAAACAAACTACACCACAGTCACATGACTTAACGTCACCACATTCGGGCCGTAAACAAACTACACCACGGTCACATGGCTTAACGTCACCGCCACAACCGGGCCGTAAACAAACTACACCACGGTCACATGACTTAACGTCACCACAACCGGGCCGTAAACAAACTACACCACGGTCACATGACTTAACGTCACCACAACCGGGCCGTAAACAAACTACACCACGGTCACATGACTTAACGTCACCACAACTGGGCCGTAAACAAACTACACCACAGTCACATGACTTAACGTCACCGCCACAACCAGGCTGTAAACAACCTACACCACGTCACATGACTTAACGTCACCGCCACAACCAGGCTGTAAACAAACTACACCACGTCACATGACTTAACGTCACCGCCACAACCGGGCCGTAAACAAACTACATCACGGTCACATGACTTAACGTCACCACAATCAGGCTGTAAACAAACTACACCACAGTCACATGACTTAACGTCACCACATTCGGGCCGTAAACAAACTACACCACGGTCACATGGCTTAACGTCACCGCCACAACCGGGCCGTAAACAAACTACACCACGGTCACATGACTTAACGTCACCACAACCAGGCCGTAAACAAACTACAGTAGTTTGAACTCTTCAGTAACTGCAGCTGACAATCATAACATGTTTGAGTTCATGTGGGGAACTTGTATCTGTGTTCTTCTTGTTGATACTCATCAAATATTTTTACAGACAATGTTCTAGTCCCAACTGTGACTGAAACACTACAAGTCACTTGTGACATCTGTCTCCAGACACAGCTACATCAACTCAGGTCAATTTAATTTAAACAGTATAATTAATGAAGTCTGAGACATCAGCCGAGAGGAGCACCACAGGGTCTCGTCTTTTACTGCAAATTAAATCTACCTCCAGGTACATGACCTGACCCAGGCTGCTCTCAGAAACTCTTTGTATGGTTTCCTTCAAAAAAGAATGCACCCAATTTGTTAGGCTGTGATCATGTGACCAGTGGGTGGAGGCAGGTTGGGGTGGTGGTCACAATATGCAGAAACATATGACCTCATTTAAAGCTTCATCCTCACCTTGTTTCACTTCCTAAACCTGACCTTCACAGCTCTACATTAATTATGTAACTTTACATTAAGGACATGACGCCATTTGTCAGATGTCATATGAACGGATTTGCGAGGATACGTGACCTCACCACAGAGCTCCATGGTTCTGTCTTATTTCTGACAGTTTGACATGTTACAATTAAATGACTCAAACCAGGTTATTATTACAAACTAAAACAATATATTGATTTTGAGCCAATAAGAAAATATGTTAAGAAAACTTGGGATTCACTGGAGACTTTGGAGGCATTTAGAATTTGGCTCTTGGTATGAGTTGGTCTCCAGATTCACCCACTGAAATACTGTATACATAAAGAATATGGACACATTAAACTGAACACAAAACACTTTCCTCAAATTGTTATTAAAAAAAAAAAAAATCATTTATTTTGATGATGTTGCCCAGATGGACGCCATTTTGATGGTGTCATGGTCAAAACTGTAACACAGTGTTACAGCTGAGCCCATAAATGAAGCTGCCCTGCAGGATAGAAACAAATGTTAGAAACCAGAGGGCTCATCAAACCACACGCTTGAATCTGTCGACATGTTTCCACATAGAACAGTTTGTACAATATCCTACAAATTAGCACCTCACGCATGACGTTATGTCCTTAACATACAGTCACGTAATGGAGTAAGGATGCACAATCATATCGGCACAACAGACCAACATGCTTTGTCTTATTGATCACACTGAGTGAATGTTACAGACACTGAACAGTGTTTCATATATTGATAGCCTACCAGTTATGAGTTGTTACGTATTGAATATATTGTGTATCCCTATAACTGAGTTTAGGTTCAGGGAGAGACGCAGGGTGATGTCAGACCTCAGAATGACTCAGAGTTCACACATTTCCAAACATCGGTCTCTCGGGGGAAGTCCTGTTTTTTGTGACCTATCCACCGCCCCAACCTGCCTCCTTACAGACCGCTCACGAATGCTTCCTGTTTACGCCCATGAGTACACTGGTCACATGATCGCAGCCTTCCAAAATATGCGGGTTAAACACAGACTACCTGTTCATTAGGTATAAAATGTGATGCATTACTTTTCATAAGACACAATCTGAGTGAATCTGATCATCAGGACTGCGTGATGATGTCATCCCTTAAAGACTTCCCAGTGTCCTTTAGTGACTCTTATCAACAAATGGCAGTGGCTGAATAGTGGTTGGCTCACTGTGGCATGAACGTGGCCTGTTAGAGGTGATAAACGGTGACAGCATGATAGTGCAGCGAGTTTGTCTAAATGCAGAATGATTGCTCTTCTCCTCCGCCTACACACCTCATCAAATTAGCACCAGCCATGCTAATTTAGCCGCGGAGCAACAGTGGATGGAGGGTGGGGAGGGAGACGGGGGAGGGAAGAGATGAGATTTGCCGCAAGCTACAAATGTGCCAGCATGAGAGGAAATTACACTGATCATGACCGCTGGTCCACTGTGTGGGCAAAAAACTTCCGATTGATTTAGCAGGTCCCTCCATCGAAGAGAGACGAGAGCAAACACTCCTGACACATTCGGGACAAGCCATTTATAATCCATGACTTCATCCCTCTTCTCTCTTCCTGCTTCTTTTATCTGTTCTTCCACTTTCTCCTTTCCTTCCTCCTTTTCTTCTGTCCTTCATTCACTGACTCATTCATGCTTTGTTTCCTGACTCTTTCCATCTTCCTTTGTCAAAGTTTTTTACATTATATATTTATGTCCCTTTCTTCTTTATTTCCATCTGTTTTGATTTGTAATCACTCTTTGACTCTCTCCCAGTATCTGTACCTTCGTCATGCCCTCCTTTCCTGTCTCAGAAAACTTTCTCCTGTCATTTACCAACTTATTCCTCCTGTATTAATCAGTCATTTTAATGTGTTTGTTCTTCCTTAAATGATATCTTTTCATTCTGCCATTACCTGTTCCTGCCCTCCAACAATTTCTCTGTTTTCCATCACACATTGTCTTCTTCTAATTTCTCTTCATCCCTCAGTGCAGAGATACTCAACCTGCTTTCTTCACTTTTGTAAAACGACAGGAGGCCAGTTAATGAGCAAATAGCACCTCCGCTCAGTTCAGGTGTGCACAGGGCCGTGCATAGGATCTGAGGATATTCAGGGCTCAGCCTGGACCAGTTTCAGGGGGTCTAGGTATCCGCTACCCCAAAACCAGGTTTCCATGGTTATGGAAAACCTGAAAAAATCATGGAATTTCAAAATCACATTCTTCAGGCTGGGAAAAGTCCTGGAATTAGTAAAAAAAAAAAAACATCACATAATGTAATGTAACATAACGACAAATTTATTTTTTACAGCTGTCGATGTAACGTAGCTCTAATGTCATGTTCACACCAAACACTATGCAAACTTTTGCATCACGTTACTCACATGAGTTTGAATGCTGGAATATTTTGTGCCGATTCGCTGCATTTGCACAAATAACTCACGTCATATATGCGTAAAATTTCTGAATTGATGAATGAACTTCCGATAACTTCTGGTATGTCCTTGGCGTCATGTCAATAGTGACTGGCTATTGTGGCGCGACTCGGTTGCTGAAGTTTGGATTTTTCAAACATATGACGTGAAATTGTGCAACTCGCTTCATCCACGCAGCTTAATTCATGTGTATTGCATGATTTGTGTCATTGACATCACGTCCTTTGCGCCGTCCAGCAGGAATTCGCATCTAATTGCATCTTTACAACGACTTTATATGTAATTCACTCTGCACATTTATTTTATTCTCGCCCGGTGGGACACAACTTAAAATGCTTCCATGTGTGATGTTTGTTTACCAACACATACGTTTCCTTTCCGTCTCTTCCTCCACGTGTGTTAGCTAGCTGTAATTACAATCATGTGCAAGTACCGTAATAAAAAAAAAATGTCTACGACTCCTTGAAAAGTCAGGGAGAAGTTTTGAAATATTGTTCATGTAAATGTCAATCAGAAAATGGTCGGCGAACCACCTGGCAGCCTGTCATGGGCCAGATTTGGCCCACAGGCCGAAAGTTGAGTATCACTGCTTTAGTTTTTTGTCTTTTCTTTGAACATCCTCCTGCATGGATGAAAGATGAAGTCATCAGTACAGTGATCGCTTTATGTCTCCTTTGACCTCCCTCCTTCCTCCTCCGTCCTCTCCTCGGGACTCCTTAGTATTTGAGCCCTGTGCACCCATCGCACCGATTGGTCAAACAAATTAAACTCCTTTCACCCGGTTGACCAGCTGGTCAGACAGAAGTTGATGCTGTAAAGTTCCTCCACAGTGAGGACATAGAGACGTTTCTAATCTAGCCGCCCTGCTAACTAACGTCCACACGAAGCTGCACTGATAAACGAGTGTGTGTGAGACAGCGGTAGGGAATCAGTGAAGGAAAGGTGTGTTTCTGTTTGCAGGAGCATGAGTGTGACTCCTCTGGTGTATGTGTGTGTATGTGTGTGTGTGTGTGTGTGTGTGTGTGTGCACACTTGATGAATGAACGGCACAGACTACAGCTGCGACTCCCCTCTCCGCCATAACCTTGTCCTTCCTCATCACTCAAGCCGAGCAGCAACGAGGACGGTGACCGCGAGCAGGCTTCTGGTTTGAAGCTCAACCAGAGTGAGCTGCTAGTGATCTCCCATCTCCCCCATCTTCCCCTTGCCACCTCCATCTCCCCCCTGCAAGAGAGGAGCCGGTGCCTGAAAAGGCCCTGAACGCATCGCCAACCTTAAATTTAGTGTGCTTCTTGAACAGCCGCTATGGCTGCCTTAGCTCGGCCTGCTTCTTCGGATACAATCCTTTTATTTCACGCTGCTCCCACGGTTGGTTTGGCAAAGCTCCCTCCTTCTCTCTGCTCTTAAATCCAAGTGATGATCAGAGTAAAAAATCCCAACACTTTGCTTCTGAGCTGAATGATGCCCTCTGTCTCGTCTGAACCAGCGGACACCAGTAAATATACACAGTACAGCAGTATATTTACATGTTTGGCTTCCTCCTGTCTCCACCTCTCTGTCCTCTCTGTCTTTGTCCACAGCTGGAGTTACTACACAATGCCACACACACACACACACACACACACACCCCTGCTTCCCTCTGCACCTCCTTTTCTCCTTGCCAGGGTTGAATGTGCCGAGGTGGGACTGTAGTTATTAGCTGTCAGAGCCTGACGTTCATTTGGTGTTATCAGCACTTGTTTAATGGCTACTTAATGGGATTAATGGGCATAAGGTAATGAGCGTGGGATGGAGGAATGGCTGCGGGGGAAAGAGACGGATGGGTCACGGAGAGAGAAAGAGGGAGAGGTGAAGGAAGAGGGAAGGTAGCATTGCAAATGGCCGACCCACTTGGAGGGATTTGCTTACGACAGGAGATTGGAAAGAAGTGCAGATCCCGGGTCTCACACTGCAAACACAGAATATGTTTCCACTAGCTTAGCAGCAGAATATTGATGCTAACACTGCTCCCAGTGGGCCTCGCTATTGCTCCGTTATGTACAAGACTTGCAGCACACTTGAATAAGCAGCTCTGAAATACAAACTGTAATATCCACTCCCTCCTACTCCTCTTATTTTTTTCTGGGAGCTACTTTCTACAAGGATGCAAACAGAGAAATGTGCTGGAGTAAAGGGACATCCTTGCCCACAGGAAGGTCTCGTGGCTCTTTTAGTATTCTAGGTAATGGCCCTATCCTTTCCGAGCCAGGAAATTTGGATGGGGACTATATTGCACAGAGCGAGGAATTTTAATGTCGTCGCAGAGGTGACTCTCCCCTGAGTTATGACAAAAATATTGATCACGCTTCAATGTCTAGCGGGAGGAGGAACGGCAAGGGCAGCGAAGAGAGGAATATTGAAGAGGGTAATGGCAAAAGGCAGCCAAACGTACGAGGGCACTCAAGACGGACTGAAAGAGAGACTGATAGGAGGGCGGGGGAGAGGAGCGGGTGAATGAAAAGGAGCAGGGATGTTTGCACTGATACTGCTGCAGCCAACAGGAGCGGTCCAAACCCAAAGATTATCATCAGCTAAAGGAGAAATGATCAGGCTGATAATTAGAGCTCTGTCTAAATGAATAAATACCTCACATCATTGTCGATCTAAAGGTAGTAAAGATCTGTGTAACTGCAGGTACAGCTAATGCACGATGTGTAAGAACAGTTGACGCTACATTCCCTCCTCCCTGTGCAGTCCACCAGTCCATGGCTAATAAGTTTATAAGGAGGGGATAGTGCTTTATAAAAGGCCATTCAGTCCTCCTGTGGAATCCCATCACACCTCTAATTACCAGCTCCAGGAAAAAAAGGTTTAAAGCTGCCGTATCAGTGTAAAAGGCCTGATGGAGAGGTTGACGCATAATTGTTTACCACTGTGACACAATCACGAAGGCGGTAAGCTGCTGCTTTCAGGCTCTACATGGCAGACGTGTCTAATGGTCTGCTGATGCAGGCAGCCTGGGAGCACACCCAACAGAGCAAGAAACATTTAGGGGAAAATCCCTGTACTCATTGAACAAAACATACCTTTGTTTTCTAACACAAAGACCAGGGTGTTTTTTTCCTTTTGTTTTTACTCCTCCGCTGCAAAGCCAGGAGAATTTATTCTGCACAGCGCTAGTAATTAGCTCGCATTATGAGATCCCCGCTGCCAGCAAAGCAAAGCCTGCAAACCAAAGCTGCTGTGGTTTTAATGCCAGGATCAGGTGCTCAGATGTTCGACAGGCTGCCTGGCCGCGGGGCTAAGCCCGGGCTTAGCCCTGACACAGAGAGATTGCCGCGCGCAGAAGAGGGAGGAAAAATTGCCTTTCATGGATTCAGGCAGATTATAGAGTTTAAGTCACCTGTCTACAACAGTTCATGGTCACGACGAATACTTTCCATCTATCTTAGGAGCCATTTCCCTTTTTTTTTGGGCTGACAGAGACAGATTACAATATCGCTCCCAGACTTCTACTCGGCGCAGTCACCATCCCTCACAATGGCAGTTGTCAAGTACAGCAAAGCAGGCCAGGCCTGGTTTACTCAGTTCAGTGCAGTTCGGAGGCAAAATAGGACATCAATCAACAAATGTGAGCCATGAAGGAAAGCAACAGAGTTCCTCTGTGTGGAACGGGAGGACGTGTCTGTGGCCTGAATTCATACTTCAGAGTCATAGGAGGAAAAACTGAAGCTGTTCATTTTGATGAAACTGAGACGTGGTGACATTTCTAAGTCGTGTTGAGAATTAACTGCAGAGATGTGATCAGTGTTAGCTCAGAAAGCATTTAATGTTTGAAGGTCAGAACCAGCTGTACACTGGTCGACCTTTACATGAGCAAATATTTCAGATTGTAAAGAGAGTTTTTAATCCGCAGTCCTCGAGACAGTCAGGTATGATCAGTGGAGTGTTTTCTCAGCCATGAAGGCTGACAGGTGACGTGCTGTGGGGTCGGTTACGGCTACTTGTTTTTGCACTTGCTGAAACTTCCTGGACGAATCAGATAAGTGTGTGATCTTCAGTGAGACATCAGGACGGACAGAAAGCTTCCTGGAGGGAACAGAGAAAAGACCCTGTCACTGTGAAACAATGAATCCTTGGGCCTTAACTTCCACTTCCTTGACATTAGGTATTCCTCGATTATAAATCAGCCTGTGTGGAGACTAAAAGTTCTCTTTCTGTGCTATGACTGAAATTATGTGGCCCATTTGGAGCTGGTTGAAGATTTACATTTTTGGGGGTGGAAGTAAAACCTTTTGTCATTCTGATGGGCCCCATTTCAGCCAAATGACTTTAAATTAATGGCGCCCATTTGAAGAAAGAAGTATAATTTCATTTCAGATTTGGAGATCATTTATCCAGCCCGATGAGGTTACAGCTCTATTTCTGTAGCCGCAGTCACATCATTACGAGGAGGGGAAAAGAATCCATTATGAGAATTTTGTTACTGAACGGGTTAGGGCTGTCCCGAATACCAGCTCACTGGCATCAAAGCTCCAGGGAGAAATATCCACCATTAGTGGAAGCTCTGAGGGGGCGACGAGAGACGAGGACGGGAGTCGGACTTTTCTGAAACATCAGTTTAAATGCAACTGAGATAACCACGAAATTAGTCACTTTATCAGCACGCAGGTTGCAGTAACATTTGCCGTAGAAAAAGAACACGTCAGTCACAGTTTTCAGGTTTTTTGTCCCAGTGTACATGTGTGAAACACCAGTTTCCTTCGGCATATATTGAAATTCTTTATTAGGAATAACCCCTTGAGAGGTGCCATCTTGTTTACAAGGGGGTCCCATCTCTACTTTTTGATGTTCGTATTCACAGATTTTTAAACTATTCCAGACACTTGACTTTTTTGACATCTTGCTGGCGTATCACTTGTGGTCAGACTGTCCTAGTTGGTGTAGTGCTGGACCGCTGGTGACTGACATTAGATAAAACCAGAGTCACAAACTAAGTTTAAAATTCCTTGTCTGACAATAACTGTTAATAATTCATGTTGATGCATAATTAAATATGTTGGATTACTGCTGTCTAATTTATTGGTTATTTGGGACCTTGGAATAATGCATGCATATAAAAAACTTCCAAGGGAACTGAGTGATGAGGCCATCAGACTTTTTAAAACATCAGTTTTCAGTCCACGCACCTAAAGTAATGTGACAGTCACTGTGTTAGCTGCAGGCCGCAGTAACTTTAACCATAACAACTCAAAAAAAAGAAAATGTTACAAGTCAGCTGTTTTTATAGTTTTAGCTGATTTGCTGAGTTCCTTGAAGATTTGAGATTCGGCAGTTTGCTTCAGCGTATTTCCACTTTTTGGGGGTCGCCTTCACAAATTTTGAAACTATTCTATACACTTGACTTTCTCGACATCTTGCTACCGTATCACTGGTGGTCAAACTGTCCCAGTCCATCATCATCCTCACTGTGACCTCGTCACATGTCCACGTTTGGTCATGGACTTTCCACGTCCACATATGACGTCCAAGGTACCCTGGGTGTGTTGGTTGTTGACGTTCTGGGACGCCGTGTCAACTTCAGCCTGTTACATGCATTGTCTGTTTTCAAAATACACTTCTGTTTTCACAGGAAATGTACAGTTTGCATACAGTCTCTTTCAAAATAAAAGCACTACGTCAGTACAACACCACCAACTGATGTTTTTGTCCTTCAACAAGACACACACACGTGGTTACATTTAGCCAACACACACGCGTGGTTACGTTTAGCCGACACACACACATGGTTACGTTTAGCCAACACACACGTGGTTAAGTTTAGCTGACACACACACGTGGTTACGTTTAGCCGACATACACACGTGGTTACGTTTAGCCGACACACACACATGGTTACGTTTAGCCAACACACACGTGGTTAAGTTTAGTTGACACACACACGTGGTTACGTTTAGCCGACATACACACGTGGTTACGTTTAGCCGACACACACACGTGGTTACGTTTAGCCGACACACACACGTGGTTACGTTTAGCCGACATACACACGTGGTTACGTTTAGCCGACACACACACGTGGTTATATTTACAACCATGTGTGTGTGTCAGCTAAACATAACCCCAACACACACACGTTGGATTAGTGTATCTTAGTTTATGTGTCATTTGGGATTTTTGGGAGCAAGTATATGCATTTAAAATTGAGCATTTAGATATTAATTTGGACGTTGATCACCATGACAACGATCAAAGTATTCGGGTCAGCCCTAAACCAGGTTCACTCTGGAAAAAGCAACTCAACGACAGAAAAACCAAAGTGTAATTTCCTGGAAGGCCGAATGAGGCACAAAGTACAAACGAAGCCAGTTTGACATGTAGTCTTTGCATTGTCCCCGCCCTCCTCCTCCTCCTCCTCCTCCTCTTCCTCCTCTGTCTCTCTGGCCTCTTGCATCTCCTGTAGTGCATTTTGCTAGTCTGACTTCAGCTCCTCTTGACAGAACTGCATTGCAACCCTCCTCCTCCTGCTCTTCATCTCAGTGCATTGCCTCTCCTCTCCTGCCCGCTGCAGTATGGCAGTAGATGATTGTTCCTCTACAGACTCGTGCATCCCTCCTTCCTGCTATTGCCTTCACAGTATGTTGCCCCCCCTCCTCCCTGCCCCTCCTAAGTCTCCCCCACTGCCACACACTCACCCCCACTGAGTGTTGGCAGCAGTGCGACACCTTAGATAATCGAGCCTTGCTGTCTTGCTCGCTCCTTGATAGACAAAGCGGTTGTTTTCCTTAACGAGGACAAACAACGTAGAGTTGGTAACGTGATGTTAGAATATGCTGTGTTTAATTCTCATCTTTTTTTTATTAGACCCCAAAGGCTCCAAAAATGAAGCTACTCACAAGAAAGGTACTTTCCTTTTTCTTTCTCCCTTTTGGTTTCTTTTTTCTTCTTCTCTTCTTCCCTGACCTGAAGGTTTGTGTTTGTCATGCCATGATGAGGCATCTCCAGAAGAAAACTCACAGCGCCTTCCTGGATGAAGTGTGTAGAGATGTGTTACTGCAGGTTGTGTCAGTCCAAATGATCCAGGTTTTACTGTGTGGTGGAACATTTGATGACAGGAGCAGTTAAGGAAACAAACATAAGCAGTATTTCAAGCTTTAGTTATTCTGTTGACACAGACATTCTCTCTCCCTAAATGCCACACATAATCATTCAGTAGTTAATTCAGCCAAAGCAGCAGATATGAAGCTGTTTATTCTGTTTCCATGAAACTGTCAGGTCTCTGCTCTGTAGACACACAGCTGCTTTTTACCTGGCTCCTAACCTTACTGCATGTGTGTGGCTCACGTGTCTGTTATACTGTACATATCCATATCTGACACTGGGCCTCTCCTGTACACAGCAAAGTATCTGGAGCATCAAACAGTCCCCTTCAATGTCACAGAAATCCCTACTGGGTGCCAAATAATACCCTGTCAGTGAGTCATGAGTGAGTCCAACATGAGACAGTTTGTGCTGTGTGTTCCTGCAGCTGTGAGACACAAGCACACATCTGTACATCAGCAGCAGTAAATATATAATGCTACAGTGGATATAGTTCACTGTTGTACCACCTTGGACCCCTGCAGGGGGAGTAAGTGTAGTCAGATGTCTGTAGTGTGGCTGTGTTGTATTCCTTTGTGTAGCTGACAGCTGGGAGCCAACATTACCACTGATCCTGACTCAGCACAACCTTTACTCACTTCTAATGTTTGGCCCAAAATTGAATTTGGGTCCTGGTAGTGTTCTGCAGAGAGAAACAAGCCCAGAGCCCCAAAAAGTTTCACACTGAACATCTCTGTGGATCTTTACAAACTCTGCAGAGCTGCTCACACACAGGACACACTCATGTTCATAAGTCCTGACTGAGCTCAGGGTAAACAGGAGGATGGTACAGAAGTGACGTGTGGTAGTGTTGTGTAGGTCAGTACTGTATCAAGTGTACAAGTGTTGTATATTAAGTACTGTGGTGCAGAGTATAGAGAGAATGAAGATGACGTCATGCTGTGTTAATGTTTTTGGACATGAGGATGGCGCTCTGTGACGTGTCCCTCCTGTGGTGGACAAACTAATCACATTAACACAGATCCAAATGAGCTGCAGCCCAGAGCTGGAGTTCAGACCCTGATGCATCCCTCCACTCACTCACACACACACACACACACACACACACACACATCCAGAGCTATAATGTTTTAGGACACAGATAACATAGCTATCAGAGAGTACGTACGTCACAGGATGGCGCCCCATCCCACACAGTCTGACGTACCTTCACGCTCTCTGTTGCACTTCACTTCGTTGAACAGATTAAGTCAGTGAAAATGTTCTAAGCACTAATGTGTGGGTGTGTTATAGCGTACCTTTAATTATCAGGTAATTACAGGTGTTGATTTCCTGCTCGTTTGGAGAGCTGGGGTTCATGTTGAAGTGTGACAGTGAAAGTGAAGGCAGGAAGCACAGTTGGCTGTTTATTGTCTTTTTGGCAACGTCATCTCACAGAAATGTGAGACCACAACTTCTTAACACTGCATTACAAGCTGGTGGTGACACGGTTGGGTTCAGCCAGCAGGACTATTGAATAAAGTTTAGAAGAAGATTGAGGGCATCACATCCTCACTGTGACCTCGTCACATGTTTGGTCATGGACTTTCCATGTCCACACATGACGTCCAAGGTACCCTGGGTGTGTTGGTTGTTGACGTTCTGGGACGCCGTGTCAACTTCAGCCTGTTACATGCATTGTCTGTTTTCAAAATACACTTCTGTTTTCACAGAAAATGTACAGTTTGATACAGTCTCTTTCAAAATAAAAGCACTATGTCAGTACAACACCACCAACTGATGTTTTTTTCCTTCAACAACACACACACGTGGTTACGTTTAGCCAACACACACACACACACACACACACTATGAGGGGTCAAACGTTTCACCCAACCACACTACAACGCGTCACTTGCGCCTACTTAGGACACATCAGATCTAATCAAACCGCGTGAGCGCATGCCTACATTTTACATAGGGTTACTACATGCCCGCTACATGAGGCGCAAACGTTGTGCACTCCACTCACACGACGCGCTCACACATCTTATCAGTACGTGTGCACAGCGCGTTACAAACGCTACACATACACTACACCTGCATGTCTACGCATGCACGTCTGATAAGCAAGCACAGTTAGCATAGCGATGCTACGTGTCACACGTCCATAACACGACGCATTGTTGCTTCAACAGCTGACACTTCTGACCCCTGTGATTACATGACGTGTCTACGCACGCACGTCTAATAACCACACATCTAGGCATGTGCAGGCATTGCACGCGCATTGCACGTGTAACAAGTACACAGTGAATGCACGCGCAGTGCACGCAAAGCAAGTACACGGTAATGGTTGCACACACAATTTACACATATCAAGTACGCAGTGAATGCACTGTGTGTGTGTTCGCTGATACGTTTGACCCCTCATACACACACATACACTCATAAACACACACACACACGTGGTTACGTTTAGCCAACACACACACATGGTTACGTTTAGCCAACACACACACGTTGTTACATTTAGCCAACACACACACGTGGTTACGTTTAGCCAACACACACACGTTGTTACGTTTAGCCAACACACACACGTGGTTACGTTTAGCCAACACACACACGTGGTTACGTTTAGCCAACACACACACATGGTTACGTTAAGCCAACACACACACACATGGTTACGTTAAGCCAACACACACACACATGGTTACGTTTAGCCAACACACACACGTGGTTACGTTAAGCCAACACACACACACACACACATGGTTACGTTTAGCCAACACACACACGTGGTTACGTTAAGCCAACACACACACACGGTTACGTTTAGCCAACACACACACGTTGTTACGTTTACCCAACACACACACGTGGTTACGTTTAGCCAACACACACACGTGGTTACGTTAAGCCAACACACACACGTGGCTAAGTTTAGCAGACACATGCACGTGGTTACGTTTAGCAAACACACACGTGTGTGGTTAAGTTTAGCTGACACACATGGTTACGTTTAGCCAACACACGCACGTGGTTACATTTAGCCAATTACACGCGGTTGCGTTTAGCCAACACACACACATGTGGTTAAGTTTAGCTGACACACACGGTTACGTTTAGCCAACACACGCACGTGGTTACATTTAGCCAATTACACGCGGTTACGTTTAGCCAACACACACACATGTGGTTAAGTTTAGCAGACACACACACGTGGTTAAGTTTAGCCAACACACACACGTTTTTACGTTTAGCCAACACACACACGTGGTTACGTTTAGCCAACACACACACATGGTTACGTTTAGCCAACACACACACACGTGGTTATGTTTAGCCGACACACACACACGGTTACATTTAGCCAACACACACACATAGTTACGTTTAGCCAACACACACACACGTGGTTAAGTTTAGCCAACACACACACGGTTACGTTTAGCCAACACACACACACGGTTATGTTTAGCTAACACACACACACGTGGTTATGTTTAGCCAACACACACACGTGGTTATGTTTAACCAACACACACACGGTTATGTTTAGCTAGCACACACATGTTACGTTTAGCCAACACACACACATGGTTACGTTAAGCCAACACACACACACATGGTTATGTTTAGCCAGCACACACACACACATGTTACGTATAGCCAACACACACACATGGTTACGTTTAGCCAACACACACACACATGGTTATGTTTAGCCAACACACACACGTGGTTATGTTTAGCCAACACACACACACATGGTTATGTTTAGCCAACACACACACGTGGTTATGTTTAGCCAGCACACACACGTTGTTACGTTTAGCCGACACACACACGAGGTTACGGTTAGCCAACACACACACATGGTTATGTTTAGCTAACACACACACACGTGGTTATGTTTAGCCAACACACACACACGTGGTTATGTTTAGCCAACACACACACACGTGGTTATGTTTAGCTAACACACACACAAGTGGTTATGTTTAGTCAACACACACACACGTGGTTACGTTTAGCCAACACACACACATGGTTATGTTTAGCTAACACACACACACGTGGTTATGTTTAGCCAACACACACACACATGGTTATGTTTAGCTAACACACACACAAGTGGTTATGTTTAGTCAACACACACACACGTGGTTATGTTTAGCTAACACACACACACATGGTTATGTTTAGCTAACACACACACAAGTGGTTATGTTTAGTCAACACACACACACGTGGTTATGTTTAGCTAACACACACACACGTGGTTATGTTTAGCTAACACACACACACATGGTTATGTTTAGCTAACACACACACAAGTGGTTATGTTTAGCCAACACACACACACATGGTTATGTTTAGCTAACACACACACACGTGGTTATGTTTAGCCAACACACACACACATGGTTATGTTTAGCTAACACACACACAAGTGGTTATGTTTAGTCAACACACACACACGTGGTTATGTTTAGCCAACACACACACGTTGTTACGTTTAGCCAACACACACGGCTTGGTTTAAGAAAAATGTGAAATTGGGTGGTTGTTGGACCCATCCACCACCCTTCCCACTGCCCTACTCAGACCTTCACCCCCTTAATTTAGGTTGTTGTCCCACCTCATTCCCCTCTGATGTTGCCAGGCACTATTTAACAATAACGGTGAACAGCCAGGTGTCACGCCAACATGAAACAATGGCTTTTTTCGCCTGTGTCTGACGCAGGAAGACACAGACCACTGAGTGAGACCAGGTTGGTCCAGGATGCAAGAACGTCTTAAAGTGATGCAATTAGGTTACATAATGTAACCTAACTATGTAAGGGATGCAAAATACGTGATGGTACAAGAAGTCAATGTTGACATTTAGCTGACATTTTGTTTGTGTGTGTGTTTCACCCATCCATCACCTGCCCGGCTCTGTACGTGCACCTCCTCACCCTGTAGTGAACCGTGACCATGGAGCCTTATTGACTTTCTAATGGCTCATTTCCATGGTGACGGCATTATGCAGTGTTAAGAGGTTCATTTCACATATTTCTGTGAGACCAGGTTGTGTTTTGATGTTGGCTTAACAGGCTAATATCTCATAGCCTTCTTACTGAGCGATGTGTCATACACAGCAGAGTACAGTGTGATACAGCACAGCACAGTACAACACAGCACAGCACAACACAACACAACACAACACAACACAGCACAGCACAACACAACACAACACAACACAACACAACACAGCACAGCACAGCACAACACAACACAACACAACACAACACAGCACAGCACAGCACAGCACAACACAACACAGCACAGCACAACACAGCACAGCACAGCACAACACAACACAGCACAACACAACACAGCACAGCACAACACAGCACAACACAGCACAGCACAGCACAACACAGCACAACACAACACAACACAGCACAGCACAACACAGCACAACACAACACAGCACAGTACAACACAGCACAGCACAGCACAACACAACACAACACAGCACAGCACAACACAACACAGCACAACACAGCACAGCACAGCACAACACAACACAACACAACACAACACAACACAGCACAGCACAGCACAACACAGCACAACACAGCACAACACAACACAGCACAACACAACACAACACAACACAACACAGCACAGCACAGCACAGCACAACACAGCACAACACAACACAGCACAGCACAGCACAACACAGCACAGCACAGCACAGCACAGCACAGCACAGCACAACACAACACAGCACAGCACAACACAACACAGCACAACACAACACAGCACAACACAACACAACACAGCACAGCACAGCACAACACAACACAGCACAGCACAGCACAACACAACACAACACAACACAGCACAACACAGCACAACACAGCACAGCACAGCACAGCACAACACAACACAACACAGCACAACACAACACAGCACAACACAACACAACACAACACAGCACAGCACAGCACAGCACAACACAACACAACACAGCACAACACAACACAGCACAACACAACACAACACAACACAGCACAGCACAGCACAGCACAACACAACACAGCACAGCACAACGCAACACAACACAGTACAACACAGCACAGCACAACACAACACAGCACAACACAACACAACACAACACAGCACAACACAACACAGCACAGTACAACACAGCACAGCACAGCACAACACAACACAACACAGTACAACACAGCACAGCACAACACAACACAACACAACACAGCACAACACAGCACAACACAACACAACACAACACAACACAGCACAACACAACACAGCACAGTACAACACAGCACAGCACAGCACAACACAACACAACACAGCACAGTACAACACAGCACAGTACAACACAACACAGCACAGCACAACACAACACAACACAGCACAACACAACACAACACAACACAGCACAACACAACACAGCACAGCACAACACAACACAGCACAACACAACACAACACAACACAGCACAACACAACACAGCACAACACAACACAGCACAGTACAACACAGCACAGTACAACACAGCACAGTACAACACAACACAGCACAACACAACACAACACAACACAACACAGCACAACACAACACAGCACAGCACAACACAGCACAGTACAACACAGCACAGTACAACACAACACAGCACAACACAACACAACACAACACAGCACAGCACAACACAGCACAACACAACACAACACAACACAGCACAACACAACACAACACAACACAGCACAACACAACACAGCACAGCACAACACAACACAACACAGCACAACACAGCACAACACAACACAGCACAACACAACACAGCACAGCACAACACAACACAACACAACACAGCACAACACAACACAACACAACACAGTACAGCACAGCACAACACAGCACAACACAGCACAGTACAGCACAGCACAACACAACACAGCACAGCACAACACAGCACAGCACAACACAGCACAACACAACACAGCACAACACAACACAACACAACACAACACAGCACAACACAATACAGCACAGTACAACACAGCACAACACAACACAGCACAGCACAACACAGCACAACACAACACAGCACAGCACAACACAGCACAGCACAACACAGCACAACACAACACAGCACAGCACAACACAACACAGCACAGCACAACACAGCACAACACAACACAACACAGCACAGCACAACACAACACAGCACAACACAACACAACACAGCACAGCACAACACAACACAGCACAGCACAACACAGCACAACACAACACAGCACAACACAACACAGCACAACACAGCACAACACAGCACAGCACAGCACAACACAGCACAGCACAACACAACACAACACAGCACAGCACAGCACAGCACAACACAACACAGCACAACACAGCACAACACAGCACAGCACAGCACAGCACAACACAACACAACACAGCACAACACAACACAACACAACACAACACAACACAACACAGCACAGCACAACACAACACAACACAGCACAGCACAACACAACACAACACAGCACAGCACAGCACAACACAACACAACACAGCACAGCACAACACAACACAGCACAGCACAACACAACACAGCACAGCACAACACAGCACAGCACAACACAACACAGCACAGCACAACACAACACAACACAACACAACACAACACAACACAGCACAGTACAACACAGCACAGCACAACACAACACAACACAACACAGCACAACACAACACAACACAGCACAGCACAACACAACACAACACAACACAACACAACACAACACAGCACAACACAGCACAACACAACACAACACAACACAACACAACACAGCACAACACAACACAGCACAGTACAACACAGCACAGCACAGCACAACACAACACAACACAGCACAGTACAACACAGCACAGTACAACACAACACAACACAGCACAACACAGCACAGCACAACACAACACAGCACAACACAACACAACACAACACAGCACAACACAACACAGCACAACACAACACAGCACAGTACAACACAGCACAGTACAACACAGCACAGCACAACACAACACAACACAACACAGCACAACACAACACAGCACAGTACAACACAACACAGCACAACACAACACAGCACAACACAACACAGCACAGTACAACACAGCACAACACAACACAGCACAGCACAACACAACACAGTACAACACAACACAGCACAGTACAACACAACACAGCACAACACAGCACAACACAACACAACACAACACAACACAGCACAACACAGCACAGTACAACACAGCACAGTACAACACAGCACAACACAACACAACACAACACAACACAACACAGCACAACACAACACAACACAGCACAACACAACACAACACAGCACAACACAGCACAGCACAACACAACACAGCACAACACAACACAGCACAACACAACACAACACAACACAGCACAGCACAACACAACACAGCACAACACAACACAACACAGCACAACACAGCACAGCACAACACAGCACAACACAACACAGCACAACACAACACAACACAACACAACACAACACAACACAGCACAGCACAACACAGCACAGCACAACACAACACAGCACAACACAACACAACACAACACAGCACAACACAACACAGCACAACACAACACAACACAGCACAGCACAGCACAACACAACACAGCACAACACAGCACAGCACAACACAACACAGCACAGCACAGCACAGCACAACACAACACAGCACAACACAACACAGCACAACACAACACAACACAGCACAACACAACACAGCACAGCACAACACAGCACAGCACAGCACAGCACAGCACAACACAACACAACACAGCACAACACAACACAACACAACACAACACAACACAACACAGCACAGCACAACACAACACAGCACAGCACAACACAACACAACACAGCACAGCACAGCACAACACAACACAACACAGCACAGCACAACACAACACAGCACAGCACAACACAACACAGCACAGCACAACACAGCACAGCACAACACAACACAGCACAGCACAACACAACACAACACAACACAACACAACACAACACAGCACAGTACAACACAGCACAGCACAACACAACACAGCACAACACAGCACAACACAACACAACACAGCACAGCACAACACAACACAACACAACACAACACAACACAACACAACACAGCACAACACAGCACAACACAACACAACACAACACAACACAACACAGCACAACACAATACAGCACAGTACAACACAGCACAGCACAGCACAACACAACACAACACAGCACAGTACAACACAGCACAGTACAACACAACACAGCACAACACAACACAACACAGCACAACACAGCACAGCACAACACAACACAGCACAACACAACACAACACAACACAGCACAACACAACACAGCACAACACAACACAGCACAGTACAACACAGCACAGTACAACACAGCACAGCACAACACAACACAACACAACACAGCACAACACAACACAGCACAACACAACACAACACAGCACAACACAACACAGCACAACACAACACAGCACAGTACAACACAGCACAACACAACACAGCACAGCACAACACAACACAGTACAACACAACACAGCACAGTACAACACAGCACAACACAGCACAACACAACACAGTACAACACAACACAGCACAGTACAACACAACACAGCACAGCACAACACAACACAGTACAACACAACACAGCACAGTACAACACAACACAGCACAGTACAACACAGCACAACACAGCACAACACAACACAACACAACACAGCACAACACAGCACAACACAGCACAGTACAACACAGCACAGTACAACACAGCACAACACAACACAACACAACACAACACAGCACAACACAACACAACACAGCACAACACAACACAACACAGCACAACACAACACAGCACAGCACAACACAGCACAACACAACACAACACAGCACAACACAGCACAGCACAACACAACACAGCACAGCACAACACAGCACAACACAACACAGCACAGCACAACACAGCACAACACAACACAACACAACACAGCACAACACAGCACAGTACAACACAGCACAACACAACACAACACAACACAACACAACACAACACAGCACAACACAACACAACACAGCACAACTCAACACAACACAGCACAACACAACACAGCACAGCACAACACAGCACAACACAACACAACACAGCACAACACAGCACAGCACAACACAACACAGCACAGCACAACACAGCACAACACAGCACAGCACAGCACAACACAGCACAGCACAACACAACACAACACAGCACAACACAACACAGCACAACACAACACAACACAGCACAACACAACACAACACAGCACAACACAACACAGCACAACACAACACAGCACAACACAACACAACACAGCACAACACAACACAACACAACACAGCACAACACAACACAGCACAGCACAACACAACACAGCACAGCACAACACAACACAACACAGCACAACACAACACAACACAGCACAGCACAACACAACACAGCACAACACAACACAGCACAGCACAACACAACACAGCACAGCACAACACAACACAACACAGCACAACACAACACAACACAGCACAGCACAACACAACACAGCACAACACAACACAACACAGCACAACACAACACAACACAGCACAACACAACACAGCACAGCACAGCACAACACAGCACAACACAACACAGCACAGCACAACACAACACAACACAGCACAACACAGCACAGCACAACACAACACAGCACAACACAACACAACACAGCACAACACAACACAACACAACACAGCACAGCACAACACAACACAGCACAGCACAGCACAACACAACACAACACAGCACAACACAACACAACACAGCACAGCACAACACAACACAACACAACACAGCACAACACAACACAACACAGCACAACACAACACAACACAGCACAACACAACACAACACAACACAGCACAACACAGCACAACACAGCACAACACAACACAACACAGCACAGCACAACACAACACAGCACAACACAACACAACACAGCACAACACAACACAGCACAGCACAACACAGCACAGCACAGCACAGCACAACACAGCACAACACAACACAGCACAGCACAACACAGCACAACACAACACAACACAACACAGCACAACACAACACAGCACAGCACAACACAACACAACACAGCACAACACAACACTGCACAGCACAACACAGCACAACACAACACAACACAACACAACACAACACAGCACAACACAACACAGCACAGCACAGCACAACACAGCACAGCACAACACAACACAACACAACACAACACAGCACAACACAACACAACACAGCACAACACAACACAACACAGCACAACACAACACAGCACAACACAACACAGCACAACACAACACAACACAGCACAACACAACACAACACAACACAGCACAACACAACACAGCACAGCACAACACAACACAGCACAGCACAACACAACACAACACAGCACAACACAACACAACACAGCACAGCACAACACAACACAGCACAACACAACACAGCACAGCACAACACAACACAGCACAGCACAACACAACACAACACAGCACAACACAACACAACACAGCACAGCACAACACAACACAGCACAACACAACACAACACAGCACAACACAACACAGCACAGCACAGCACAACACAACACAGCACAACACAACACAACACAGCACAACACAACACAACACAGCACAACACAACACAACACAACACAGCACAGCACAACACAGCACAGCACAACACAACACAACACAGCACAACACAACACAGCACAACACAACACAGCACAGCACAGCACAACACAACACAACACAGCACAACACAACACAACACAGCACAGCACAGCACAACACAACACAACACAACACAGCACAACACAACACAACACAACACAGCACAACACAACACAACACAGCACAACACAACACAACACAGCACAACACAACACAACACAACACAGCACAACACAACACAACACAACACAGCACAACACAGCACAACACAGCACAGCACAACACAACACAACACAACACAGCACAACACAACACAACACAGCACAACACAACACAACACAGCACAACACAACACAACACAACACAGCACAACACAGCACAACACAGCACAGCACAACACAACACAGCACAACACAACACAGCACAACACAGCACAACACAAGGAGACAAGGTTTTCTATGAGCAGCTCGTCTGCCTGCAGGCTGCAGCTCAACTTACCCAGCGTCTTGGCACAGGGGAACAACGTGCAGGAATAATAAGGATTCATTTCTCACTTTACTGTTCAAATAGCAGGAGGAGAATTATAGTTTCAAGTTCAGAGATGTGTTGGGGAGGAAGGGAGCGTTAATCTTGTCGTGGTGACTTTGAGGCATCATCAGGAAAAAATACAGATATTTCTGTAACTTACTGATGTTTGTTTTTATAGTGATATATCTTGGTTTGGATCTGCAGCTCCATCAGAGTCTTAAATTTCATAATATAAATATTAGACCTTCAGTGAGCATTGTTATGTCCCCACACCAGTGATAGCTTGAGGCCTGAGGCATTTTGTTTTCAGGTGTCCGTTTGACTCATTTTCATGAACTATTAGTTGTTATCAGTGAGTGTGTGAATCATTCACTGTCAGATGATGAAGAAGAGTTCAGTCAGAATCTGACATTTTCTGAACACACACACACAGCATCAGTGACAGTGCGCTCCCCGTCAGTAACAAACAGAATTTAACCTCCAACATGGCCGACAGACGCTGTGCTAAATCACCTGAAAGTGCTTTATTGATGACTAATGAGTTATCAGAGAGGATTTGTCCTGCTGCAGATTAAAGCTCATTGATTTGTTCTGATCACGGCTCTCGCTTTGCACAGAAAGCAATAAAAGAGTATTTTATTTCCCTCCGGTGCTTCGACTCGATCTTCCTACATCATCCTTGCTGGGACCCTCCAACCTTTTACTTGGAATGATGGTTATTGACTTGAGCACCTTCTTCATCTTCATCATCACAAATTCTAACGCTAATTTCACTACAAAGCTGCGTGCAGGCTCATCTGGTTAATCTGCAGAGCTGCTCGGATTTAGACAACTTTGGTGGAAATGTCAATTTCAGACGAGGGGAGGACGGCGGCGGAGACATGAAGGGAAAAAGATTAGGTTAATGTAGGAGGAGGAGAGGAAGGATAGGGAGGGAGGAAGACTGTGAGAGCAAAGGGAAGGACTAATGAAAAGGGTAACGAGAAAAAAATGAAATGATGAAGAGAAAGGAAGAAAAGGGACAAAAATAATAAAGCAAATAAACTCAGTTCAAGGACAGTAAAGTGGAGGACATCAAGGAAAAGGAAATGAAACATAAGAGACAAGGATGTTAAAGAGAGGATGCTAAAGGAAGAGGAATGAAGGAAATAAGGAGGATGAGGAGGGAGAAGATGAAGGCAGGAAACAAATCAAAGAGGACGACAGCAGAGGAAAGAAAGAATCGCATAAAGCTCTGCAGAGACGTGAAGCCGAGCACATACTCAACAGGGAGAGAAAGCCACCATGGAGGAGGAGCCGTAGGAGGAAGGGGAGACTGGAGGAGAGAAAAGATAGGACACACAGAGCGGGGGAGGGGAGGGGAGGGGGGAGAGGAGATTTCTCTTCCAGCATGTTCAGCAGAATCCAGTCAGCAGGTCAGGGCCCGAAGCCTCGCCGCGGCCGCCGCCGGCAGCGGCCGTTCTTTCTGATTAGAGGCTCTGCTCGGCTCCTTCTGTTGTGGGATGTTGAGCACATATTACACACAACTCACCTCCTCGCACCGGCGCTTTATGCAGATTAATGTTAGGCCAAGGGATATTTGTCTGCTAACAGATTCTGGGCTCTCCTTCCCCCTCGGTGGCGTGCACCAGGCTCCAGGATTCAATCTGTCTCTGTAGATTTATGCTTATCCAAGTGGCCGGTTTCATGGAGGAGGCTTTGTAATGTGATTGCTTGGTGCTCTGGAGAGGTGACACTTTAATGTGACGACTGCAGGTCGGAGCATATTGCACTTATTTTACTTTTTATATTGAGAGCAGAGGAAAGAAGTGCTGCTATGTAGATTTATGCTTATCCAAGTGGCCTGTCTCATGGAGAACACCTTCATAATGTGATTGCACAGTGGAGCAGAAAGCTAACACCGCAGAATGATTACTGCAGGCTGGAGCACACACAGTGGTTATGGTGAATGTAAAGCAGAATATCCCCCTACACAGATTAATAACCATCCAAGTGGCCTATTTTAAAGAGCCGAATGTGACTGCACGGAGCTGCAGAAAGGAAACGCTCAGTGTGATCGCAGGGCTTCCCTCCACTAAAGACATTACAGCAAATCCTCTTACTGACACCACCAAGCAAGTCGCTGGTCTCTGCCCTCCAGAAACTCCTCATATGAATTTTGCCTCGTCGTTTACCTTCACAGTTACACAGTGGTTACACATGAACAGCTACACACTGAAGGTTCCAACAATATTGGTTTTGTGTTTGGAAAAAAAAAGTTCAGCTCAGCCACCAGCAGAAAATGTTGGCACTGTATGATTCTGACAACCACAGATACATCTGCATGTTTTCTACCTGTCGTATAATATGTACAATACATATAAATATATATATATATATATATATATATATGTATGTATGTGTGTGTGTGTGTGTGTGTGTGTTTCTGAAGTGACATAGTATCTGAGCTGACCGTGTCATCAGGAGGTGGAGGGGATGGTGGATGGTGTGACACCTGCCAAATGCAGACGCTGTTCAACACCAACTAACTACTAAACATGGATGTTTTTTTGCGACCTGTCACTGTGTTTCCCCATCATCACTTTATGTCCAGCTGGGATTGTCCCTTCACAACCAGATAATTTAAGCCCAAACGATAACCATGTGGTTTTTGTGCCTAAACCTGACCCCACATCTTAACCACTGCATTTTTCAAAGTATCAGCTCCATAAAAATGTAAAAATGTGTCCACGCTTTGCAGAAACGTTCAATCTCTGGCCAATATTTATTCTGTTGAAATTAGTTGGACTGTTTGCAGGAGACAGGATGCAAGCCTCGGTCCAAAGAATGTAGAAAGAATAAAGTGGCTGTGTGAAGGTGTGTGATGAGGAAGAGCAGGAAAGTCTTCACTGCAGACAGAGAGAGGGAAGACTCAGCTTTAATGCACAGCAGAGATGACGATAGCGAGGCGGCTTGACTGAGCGTGCTGTCAGAAGGACCAAAAGACTGGTCGTTAAAAATCACTGATCTGACACCACATTCACACACAATAGTTACACACAATAATCACACAACAATCGCACACAGACGCACAAAACAACACAGGAAAGCAGCCCAGGAGCCGTGACCCGTAACAACATGCTGCTCATGTCCTGATCGATCTCACGTTATTGACTGAAGATAAAGTCAGCTGCACCGACCGGGCTGAGCTGAACATGCATTTAAAATTACAGATGACGTGACATTTAATTTAATAGATTTTTTAAAGCATTTCCAAGCAGAAAAAAAACTCGTCTGTCACAGACGCTCGACTTACATGGATCTCATATCACAGCAAAATACAGACACACAGGAAAGAGCTTTAGATATTCTCTCGAATGAATCAGCAGCTGAGAAGGAGGCATTTTAAATAATCTTATAGTGTCTTTAAAAAATATTTAAACTGCATAGTTAAAAGAAGCTTTGAGTGAATTATGGATGGAAGGATTTTAATTAAGGAAGAAAAATCTCATTTGCAGTGTGTAAATACTGCATGGACATAGGAAGTGTTTGAAAACATAAATCCCTGTACGGATTCATCATCATCTCTCTGTAACTTTTAGAGGAAAAGAGCAGAGCTGAGTCTCTAATTAAGTGTGCCGTGTTGCAGCGAGTGCCGACTGCACATTTTAATCTGGAAATGAGAATTTGGTTTTAATATAAAGATGCAGGCGCTCGGTGAATCTCTGTCAGACGCAGAATGAAACTGAAGAAAGTTAAATTAAGAATCCATCTGCCCTCTTTCACCAGTCGCCATCTGAATGAAATGAAAAGATCAAAATAAGAGTTTTGTGAATGAGATTCTGACGCTGATGATGAAACATGATAAAAGCTTTCATTTCCTCTGGAGTGATCTGAAACATGGACGGAGGTACGACAGGATAACATCGAATTGACCTGCTTTATCAGAGAGGAGAGATAAAGGAGTGCATGCCAGTGTTTGAGGGGGTGGACTGTGTGTGTGTGTGTGTGTGTGTGTGTGTATTTCTGCACTAATCTCACACAACTGTCTACCTTCCTCTCAAGATGATTAAAAGCATTGAGCTAACAGCGCAGCATCACGACACACTGTTAAATCACACACTGATTTATTGAGCAGATGACTCTTTCTCACACACACACAACAACCCACACACACACACACACACAGACGACAAACAGTCCATCTGCACAAACACACGGTCGGGCAAACAAACGTGCAAACAACAAACAGGAAGGATCAGACGAACACATACGCTCACGTTCACACACAAACACACTCGTGTACAGTGCCAAAACAAACACCGCACTGCTCGCAGTTCTCTACCTCACACACACACTCACACTCTCACACACACTTTGCAGCATCACTAGCTCTCAGTAATCCAGTGGAATAAAGCTCCAGTCACCTCATCTCCGTCGCCGTGTTGCAACCGTAGACCTGCTATTGATTCCTGTCCCTCTGCAGTCAGGCAGCTGCCAGCATGTTATGTCCGCCTGTCACTCAAAACAGGGCCTGGAAAGGTCTGGAAGGTTCCAGGACCGCTGCTTACTAATTCACTGCAGGCTCAGTTCGCTGTCCTCTGTTAGAGGAAGGAGTTTTCATGTGTTAATATATTTCATGCAAACACAGTGAGAGCAGAGGAAACCTCCTGTCTGCAGCCTGCACAGAGCATGCTCAGCCAACACATGTCACAGTTCAGTCAGTGGACTTCACGTCTACATGTGACTCACTTGTGTCATAAAATAAACTTCACAGGAAATATAGAGTTTCTCCTCGTTAGATGCAGACAGTCTCTTCACAATAAATGCACAGTGTCAATTAAACACCTCATTTTTACATTTATGTTCATGTGGAACAAAAGCACGTGGTTAGGGTTAGAAAAAGACATCAAGGTTTGGCTCAACAGTAATATGAGGAGTGGACAGCAGGCTCCTGGGTGAAAGTCCGGTGTTGTTGGACCCATCCACCTCCCCTCCTGTTTGGTGACGTGTCAACCTGACTGCTTACTGATGGCGTATCACACTGCCTCAAAACCATGTCTGTGTGTTGTCAGTGACATCAGCAGTATTTGACAACTCTGGAATGATGTGGAGGATCTGGGTCTTTATATACGCAGGAAGTCAAACTGTTGTTGCCTTATTTATTTATTCATTTATTGATTGATTTAAGGATTTCACACCATTTCGACAATACAGTAAAAAAAAAAAAAGCATGAAAGAAAAAAATATAAGACTGGTAAAAGTAAAGGTGCTGAGTAGAGGCAAGAGACCCAGATGGGCCTATATGTGGCCTCAACTCATGAACTTCATTAGAATCAAACAACACAAGCCATTAAACGATTAAATTAAACATAACAAGCCAAAAGCATAGTGAAATAAATTAATCAACGCAATTTTCATTTCATCATTATTAAGATATTAATAACGAAATGATAATAACAACAGAGACAATAATTACAGCAACAAAAGCAAACAACTACTATGATAATAACAACAATAATAATAACAGTAACAATGATAATAACAATAACATCAATAAACAATATCAATATTAATTTGTCAAAATGTATCTAATTCATTTATCGACCAAAGTATATCTAAGTCTTGATTTAAGTAGTGAAATAGATGAGCAATTTATAATTATAGAATGTTTTGAATTCCGTATTGTGGGACCTCTGAATCTTATGCTGAACTGACCTAATGTTGTGCGGGAGAAACTACAATAAATGTTATTTGATTGCCTGGTAGGATAAGAATGAACCATGGAGTTTGACATGAAAAAGTTGTGAAAAACAATAGGAAAAGAATCAACACTGTGAGTACAGCTGAATATAAAAATACATATCTGGTACACATTAATATCAAAAATAGACAAAACTTTAAGTTGTTTAAAAAGAGGAGCAGATGGTTCAAAGGGATTAGAGGTTGTGGCAAGCCTTACATATTTCTTTTGGAAAAGAAGAAGTTTGTGAAGAGAAGTGGGGAAAGTACTGGGCCAAATAATATTACAATATGATAAATATGGATATATGAGACTATAATAGAGTGTCAACAGACAGGAAGGATTTACTTAAGAGGATATTCTTCTAATAATTCCATAGGATTTCATAATTTTCTTGCACACCAGTTCAATATGGTTTTTCCACGTAAGGCCTTCATCAGCAATAACACCTAAAACTTTAGCGTATGAGACCTGTTCAATTTCTATGTCATTGATAAATAATTTAGAGTATTGTTTTGAGTACTTTTTATTTTTATGCCTGAACATCATATAATTTGATTTCTTGACATTTAAGGAGAGCCTATTCATCTGAAACCATCTTGAGGTTTGCGCAAGTATAGAATTAGCATCTTTAATCAGGGAACCAAAGTCAGAATGCGAAAACACTATGTTTGTATCATCAGCAAAAATAATAGGCAGAGCGGTATCAAACTGCAAAGCAAAATCATTTATAAAAATAAGAAAAAGAAGCGGCCCAAGGATAGACCCTTGTGGTACTCCATAAGATACCTCGGCTCTATTGGAGTTCATACCCTCACTACAAACATATTGCTGCCTATTGCTGAGATCATCTTTAAGCCAGTGAATCACAACATCCTGGAAGCCATAATGAATAAGTTTGGATATTAGGAAACTGTGATCCACTGTATCAAAGACTTTGGATAAATCTAGAAAAATGCCAATTGCAAACGTATTATAATTTAATGCTTCATGTATTTTATCAGTTGAAGGAGGGCCATATAGGTTGAATGATTTTTTCGAAATCCATATTGGTGCTTATACCGGGCTTATGTGCCACTGAGCAACTTGTATAGAAATGAATGAGGCCACGCCTCCAACATTGTCTTTATACCTCCAAGAGACGTCCCATCTGTCGTGTGTTGCATGAAGATAGTTATTGAATTGGCTAAAAGCTAAATTATTCCTACAAAATTCCTGTCTCACATATCCTCAGAGTTATTTGATAAATGAGGCAAACAGAGGGAGTGTGGGAGAGGAAACACACACACACACACACACACACACAGAAATATTCTCACTGCAAACAAAAAGAGCACACGTAACGTCACAGAGGAACTGAAAACGCTGGCAGGCATGAATGCCAATTTAGAGTAAATATGCATAGAAGCACACACACACACACACACACACACACTGAGCCTCAGGTGATTTCTGACCAGGCTCCCATCCATCCATCCATCCATCCATCCATCCATCCGTCCGTCCGTCCATCTCTCCATCCTCTCCTGCCTCCCACTTTGAATACATTTCATCTCATAATGAAACTTGAACGCCCCGTGGCTGAAAGACAGAATAGGAATGAGAGAGGAAGTCAGAGGCAGAGCGACAATGAGACGAGGAAAGAAAGGAAGAAAAGCAGAGAGAAATAGACTCACAGGGGAGAGACGGAGGAGTAAAACATATCATAATGGCATTTCTCCTCCCTCCCTGGCTGGGGAGGAATATTAAGTTTTTCCCTAAAGTTCAGTCCATGAAGAGGTGATGATGGATGGTTGAATATGTCAGAGGGAGAAACTACTATTCCTCATCTCAACACTCCAATTAAAATGTGACAGGAAGTGGGTTTTTTCGCCGCCACTGATCAACCGCACTGTTTACCTCCTGGCTTTAAAGCCAAAGGGTTTAGTGTTGTATAGGAGGAGCCAGGTATAGTCTTTTATATGTGTCAGAGTAATGAGAGCTGTCGCTGTAAATGAAGAGGGATGAGGCTCAGGAGAAGAGTGACGGCATCTGCATGGGAATAAAGCAGGAAACAAACAACCAGATGATGCAGACAGCTTCTTCTTTAGAGACTGTGTCGACATGCGGAGGAGAAGAGGGGTAAAAACAAGTCTTGTTTCAATAGTGTTTCATTGTTGAGTCAGGAGACGGACGGCACTTTAATGTTTTTCAGCTTTCGAGCGTTTTCTTTCCTCTCCCCTCCGGCGTTTCTCAGCCCTGATGTTTATCTCCTCCTCCGCTGTCGTGTCTGAATGTAAGAAGGAAAAAACTGAATAAAACAGCAGCAGCAGTGAGAAGACTGAAAGTTACTCTCCCTGTGTTTCTGCCTGTGGTCCTGCTTGTAGGCGTCTTCACAAAGTCAGAGAACATCCTTCACAGTTTGTATCTGTGAGGAACGAGAAAGCCGACAAGGGCCGTATTCTTATTAACATGCAGCAGCTGATCTAAAGTTGCAGTAGGCAGTTTGATCTTGGCTTCATTGGGAGTTGGGAGTTTCACACCTTGTTGGTCTGGGTAGAGGCTACGATCATAGAATGTGGGGGGGGGCATGCCATGACATGAAAAAGTAGCTGATAGCAGTTAGCAGCTAACTCAAACAAGGCCCATTTTAAATCTGCCAATTTTTTTCCAGATTTCTGCCAAACCCTGATTCTGTCAGTATGATATTTACGTACAGTTCTACATGTGTCCTGCACAGATCTGTGACCTCACCCATCCACTTCTTTAGGATGCAGACTGTGAGCTGATAACACAACGTCAGTGTGCAGTGATGCTCTGGCATCTAAATGGAGACAATCCCTGCAGCAGGTTCAACATCAGGTGGAGAGACTGAAGGGTGGAGGCTGTCAGAGCAGCACGTTAACATGAGGAGCATCCTCGCACTTTGACCTTTAGAGAAGCAGATGTTTCAGTGACAGTGAAGTTCATATAAAAGCAAACAGCTGATATAATCTACCTGCAAACAGACACTCTGTCCGTGTTTGTGTCCAGCGAGTCTTTGAAGGCCTTTTCTTCTGAGAGCAGAATCACTTTTATGACTTAAGCAAACTTTTTTAGTAGTTGAGCCGAGTATCTTCCAGGAATATAAAGCTCTCAGCGTTTGATAAAATGTTCATTATTTCACTGTTTCACTATCGAGGCAGGAGATTTATGACGCTTTAAAGCTCCCAGGGAAACCTTTTTTCTCCTCTCTGTCTCGCTGGCGCTTCGGCTCTGATGTTTATGCATGGAGGATAAGAAGAAAATGATCACCTCCTCAGCTGTCGTGTCCGGACATAATGGAGGAAAAACAGCAATAGGAAAAGAAAAACAACCCTCTTCTGTCTCTCTGTCAGACGCTCTCAGCCTCGGCCTGCTTGTAAAATGAGCCGTGTTCTTCAACTTCCATGAGCATGTGTGGGGAATATATATTAGTTCAATAAAAAGTAAAACTGCTTTCCCCGGACCATATAGCCCTCAGACGACGGCCTATAAATATTTAATATCTCACAGCCATTGTAGTTTTTTCTGCTGAAGGCAGCTCGATTGCAAAAGAGGCGATCCTGCGTAATTCAGAGTATTATTCATATCATTTGGAGCCTGCGACTTTTCTTCTCTCTTTGCTTTGTGCAGCTCAGCGCCATTTGTTGCTGAGGATTAATTCAGCCTCACTGCTGCTGCGCTGAGGTGTTACTGAGAGGAGATCAAACTGAGCGCCAGGAGAGGAAAGAGTTAAAGTACTGGAGAGCAGATACCTGTGTTTACAGCCCTGCCAAGACCTGATCATGTTCCACCTGTGCCCTCTACTTCCTGTTAAAGCATGAGGTGTGCAGGAAATGTTTCTGCTAAAGAGAAAAATAATCTGACCTCATGGAACAAGTTGGTTTCTGGACTTTAGCTCCTCCTTTATTCACTGACGCTTCTCTGCTCCTCACCTGAGCTCAGCTGACAGTCAGAGGGAGGTCATTCACCGACGGGCTGATGATGATGTCTAGGCTTCGAAAATGCTTCAGAAAAAGATTGAAAAAGTGTCATAACTGACCAGATACATGAGTCGCCTTCCACAGCGCAGCAGTCATTTCTGTCTTAGTGAGATTAGCTGGAAACAGTCAAAGGAAGGAAACAGTATGAACTTCTGTAATAAAAGGTGCAGCCAAAATGAAAGTCCTGGCGTTGTGCAGGATTCACACTCACAATAGTTTCTTCATTTGACTCTCAGATCAGACAGAAAAATAAAAAAGTTATTTGAACTATTCTCAAATGTTTCCAAGGTGTTTAAAAACACCGGAGGGCATTTTGTTCATTTTGTTGAGTGCAGCCCAGTTTACACAGCATGCCTCAAACACAAATAATAATTTCAATTTTAAATATAAAGCCCATTTTCACAAATCACAGTTTGCCTCAGAGGAATTTACAACATCCAATATTCCTCTGTCCTCAGACGCTCAATTAAAAAACACTGCAGATAGAAAATAACGACCGTAAACTGCCTTGATTTGTGTTTTATGGTTTCTCCAAAGGTTTTTTAAAAAGTCTCATCAGCCCAAAGCTTTATGAAGAATTCAAATATTAATTCTTCGAAGCATCACATTATCAAAATTAGCATTTAAAAAAATGAAGAGATAGATAAGAGATAAGATATCTGATTGTGTTTTTCTTATTGGAGATATAAAGTGCTGTGACAGATATTTGTTTGACAGATGTGCGCTCAGTAATCCTTGCTCCTGTTCAAACTGTGACGATATTCAAAGAGTCCAAAACGCTCCTGTCTGACAGCATTTCTGGATTGAACATGTTCCTCCAACAACATCTGGCAGTTTGACTTCCTGAGCTCATCAAAACTTAAATCTGCTCCTCAGACACGCACAACTCCGACGCCTCCGTCCTCAGCATGAAGTGAGCTGTGACTGCTTCCAGCTCTCAGCGCTGCAGCCATGCAGAGCAGCTCTGTTCGTGAGGAAGTCAGGCTATTGTTGGCTGAGTCACTGTTGGCAGATGGGGATCAAGCCACCACCAGAGGCTGGAGGACGGCTGCTGGGAGTCCCGCACTGATGCTGATAAGACCTCTGAGCCTCACTGGAGGTTAGTGAGGAGGCAAGAAGACAATGTTTGTGAGCCAAGGACTCAACTGGAAAGCAAACACAGCTGATGGGTCTGTGTGCTGCTGTGCACTCAAGTCACATGGTCAATAATACGTCTACTGGCAGAAGCACAACTCTGACAGGGACAGACAGAGGATGTTGACACAGGTTTTCACTTGTGCAACAAAAGAAAGATTATCCTCAGCCTCGTCGCCAGAAAAAATGTTGGCATTGTTTCTGCAAACTACGAATACGTCACATACACACGTTTCATCTCAGTGTGTCTGAAGTGACGTAGTATCTGAGCTGACTCTGTCACAGGGAGGTGGAGCGGATGGTGGATGGTGTGACACCTGGAGAGACGTTTGCCAAACACCAACAGACTAAACTGACAGTTTTTAATGAGTCATTGTTGCATTTCCAGCAGCTCTTTAGTCACCAGTTGTGTTTGTGTTTTAGCCACCAGTCGCTTTGTTTCCAGCCGTTATAGCTCCATGAAGAGCAGTTGTTTTTAACGAGACATTTCAGTGTTTCCAGTGGAGACTGTGCCACTCAAACTATGTATTTGAAGGCAAAGCATGATCTCTTCCAAACCAAAACCCAGTGGTTTTTGTGCCTAAAACTAACCATGTTAACCACAATGTTATCAAAATGCATGTGCTACATAATAATGTATATTGCAGCTTCCAAAAAAGTTCAAAAGTAGCAACCCACAGACACCATGATGGGAGATATGATCAACTCACTGTCTTCGGTTTAAACTTCAGTTGGTTTAAGGGTTGATTGATTTCCAGGATGATGCACAGATCGTCTTGACTGTTGCATTAAAAACAAAAATAAAAATCCCCAGTTAAATAAACAGACCTTTACAAAAAACAAAGTTCAGATCAGTGGGGTATTAAATGACTTAATCAAAAAATAAAGTAATCAGACACTCAGCGGTTAAAGACTGTAACCCTGAGGCGTCTTCCATGCTCCACCCTCACATCAGCATACCTACATTTAATGACTGGCTCTCGAGATGACAGGTCGGGCGTTGCATTAAAGTGACTCCAAAAATAATAGGAACTAGAAGCACTTGCTGGAAATGGCTCTGACAGTGTTCAAGTATAACATAGCAATGGTTTGCAGGTGCAGTGGTGACTGCGCTGTGTCTTCGTTGACTCTTCTGACGTGAACGTCTCTGAAGTTAAAGGGCAAAGACTTTGAAACATTGTGATGCAGGATACAAACATCAGGCTGCTTCCTGCTGATGAAGATGAAGATGAAGAATACAGTCTTGGTTGTTGAGAATAAACAGGAAGTGGAATTAAATTGGAGGAGTGATGCATCCTGTCCTCTGCTGGTGTGGTTCTAGTGGAGAGACAGCGTGTTTGTTGGCTGAATTGGACGTGATGCTGTGACGGCTTCTTATTTGTCCAAGTGAATGTGCAAACAGTGTCACAGGCTTGTTGCTACGCTAGTTGAAGTGGAGGGAAAATGTCTTTTTGGGTTTGTTTACTCCACATAGTGTCTTGGAGTATAAACTGGGCATTGCTGAATATGAGATTCACCTCTCGGTTGGCAGCAGCGATGCTCCCTGCGGTCTCTCTGCACCTGCTGTATCGTCCCAACATATGGCGTTTGGTGGACGAGGCGTAACCTGCTGTTTAGTGGGTGCTTTAATCCAAAACGCCTTCCAGTGCCATGAGTGGATACATTTGTAATGAGACCGGCTCCGATGGGAACACAAAGCTTCATCTTGGAGCAGTGACGGGACACGCAGCCAAAAACATGCCAAGTTGCCATGTGTCTCTGCAATGCTAAAACTCAATTTAAAGTAGTGTTGATACAGAGGAAATAAAACCGTCCCCGAGGCTCATGTCTGGAGTCCACACCTCGCGTCCTCAGCTGGCAGCTCGCCGCCGCCTCCACTGTCGGTTTAAAAATCACAACGAGGACGAGATGTTGAGTTGACGCTGGAAAAAAGCTCCAAGTCTGCAGAGAGGAGGGGCAGGAAGTCCGCCCAACTATTAATCATTAAAAAAGCAATTACAGGCACTTCCCTGGCAGGTTTATCAGCCTGTCATCTTCATAGCATCTCTATTTAGACCTATCTACTTCCTGCACAACCACCAACGCTCTCCTCTCTGTCACTTCAGCTTCAGGGTGAAAAATGAGCAGATGATGATGACTAGCAAACAAGACGCTCTAAAAACTAAAAGGTTCTACGGAGGACTCGTGCGGTGAATCAATGGCAGAGAGCAGGGAGCTCCTGATTTTACAGTGTTCCTCTAAATACACTTCACCTTTGTCTTTCATACTGCAGTAAACATTCGACATCCGTCCTCCAGGATCTCACAGGTACATGTGTGATTATTGCAGCCTGACATGGAAGCAGTTTCAACACAATCCTTTAATAAGACATAATTATAAAACCAATGTTTGTATATTAAACTATTGTTGTTCACACAGCAGCTTCAGTCGTCTCCAACACGAAGGAGCAACACTTCATTTAAAAGTCTTTCTTTGCACAATGAAATTCAATCAGTAAATCAACAGTTTGAAGAATGTTTTCATTCAAACTGAGCTGATTTAATTTTGTATTCTTCAACTTTTATAGGAAAACAGATCCACTACATGTTGATTTAAAGTCTGGAATTTTGTTAGAAATGTGTTAGAAAAATATCTGATTTTCTCTGTTATGAGATCGTTAGCTCTCCGAGCTCAACACCACACCGTCCTCCAAAGTAACTCCATTATTTTTACAGGAAGCTCATACAGTTCTGCAGGAACGAGACCTAAAACCCAGAGATGAGTTAGCATGTTAGCATGTTAGCACTTCCTGTTTCCTGGTGTTTTTGGTTTGATGTGTGAAACAAGGTCTGTGTTTAACACGAGCTGAAGAGACGTCAGTAAATACATTAAAATAAAAGTGTAACCTTAAGATGATGATATGGATCCATGTTTCCACTTTACATTGACGATTGTTGATCATTGAATTGATATATTGATCCAGGTTGATGGATCATTACAGCACTAATAAGAACTGCCAAACCATGATTTTATTTGTTTCCAAACATAACCAAGTAGATTTGCTGCAGCTGTGATTGTTTCACAGTTTTAGAGCTGCTCTATCAAATTGTGACGTGTGTGTGTGTGTGTTTGTTTGTGCACGAGGACGTGTTGATGGTCAGTAATGTAAGAAACACTCAGACTCAACAAGCTGATGAAACCTGGAAACTTCTTCTTATTCAGGGGACACAGTGCGGCGCGTACAGTGACACAGACGTGTGCTAGTGGTTTGTTAAGCTTGTGTTTGTGTGTGTGTGAAATTAAACGCAGAGCGCTGAGGGAGTGTTTAGAGCGTCTCTTCAGAGAGAGGCTGCAGTGAGCTGAAGTGCTGAGAGGCCGAACCATTTGTTTCATCCTTTATTGCTGTTGTCATTCGTTTTTAATGAAAGTGGAGTTCAGTGTGTGTGTGTGGGGGGGGGTCCTCAGTTCTCATGCAGATGGGCTGCTACACAGGAAATGTATCTCACAATCAATAATTGATCAAATATATGTGAGACCATGTGAAGCTTTGTCACACAGTCACAGCTCACAGTCATCCAGGCAGTGTTGACCCAACCTACGGTGGCTCAGCAGGGACAACTCTGGCTGCATGCAGAGGAGGAGTGTGTGTGTGTGTGTGTGTGTGTGTGTGTTCAGAATATTTAAATGTTATCAGCTGTAAAGGTTAAGAATCAACGAGGTGTGCAGTTTGTGTGTGTGTGTGTGCAGAGCTGTATGTTAATGAGTGTTAATATGTGTTTAGTGTGTGTGTGCGGTGCAGCGTGTCAGCGCCATATGTGTGTGTCCTTTAGGTTAATGTGTGTGTGTTCGAGACACGCCCTGATGCACCTGCACATCTATCACTACAGTGTGTGTGTGCATGTCTGTTTGTTCACTGTGTATAACTGTGTGTGTGTGTGTGTTTGTTTATGGAGTGTGTTTGCTCATTTGCCCTCGGTGTGTTTGTACACTGCGTGTTTAGATTTAATGTATCTACTGTTTGTGTTTGTTTCTTTATCCTGTGTGTGTGTGTGTGTGTGTGTGTATGTGCAGTATTCAATAAGTGTAAAACACAGCGAGCTAATCTAGAAGACTCCATGAAGCTAACCTCAGACATGTAACAGCTGTGAGAAAATGTCCAAAGTGAAGCTGCTGTTTTTTTACTTTAGCGTTTTCTCAGTGATCAGAAAAACTGTCAGTCAAATAAAGGCAAAAAAATATATTGTTTATTTATTGTAAAATAACAAAATTAAACTTAAATGCTCTTATTTGAAGATGACCTCCAGAAACATGACATCATCAGTCGGCCTGTTGCTCTCTGTCGTTTCTGTGTCTCAGCCTCTGTTAGCAGTGTGAATCACCAGATACAATATTATCGTGACACTGAAGACATGATACAATAATATTTTGGATATTGCTGAGTATTGAGATTAAAAATAATGTGATTTATGTCCTCAACAGAAAAGTTTTATCTGATAAGACAAAGTTTTCAGTCTGTTCATCACTTATATATATATATATATTATTATATATATTAATATAATATATATTAATATATATATATATATTAATATATCAGTCAGCTACCTGAAGTATAATTTGTATTTGTCAGTGTTTAGAGTGTTTAAAGTTCACAGTTTTTCAGATCTGTCCTAAAACATTACAAATATGCAGAGGTAGGCCTGTCATCAGAACAAATTTTGCTGCGCAATTAATTGTGTCAGAAATTATTGTGATAAGCGATAATATTGCGTAATATTGTGCTTTTAAGACCATTTTTATTATTGTTGTAATTTTGCTGTTTTTAGACCATTTTTTATTTTTTTATTTAACTTATATAATGATAATAAAGGCATAATGATGCAGGTACACCCTTTTAAAGAGAAATAATCATTTAGTTAGCAAGAATAATTATTAAATAACACGTAAAAATATCTAAATAAATAAATAAATACAAAAAAATAGACTGTCAGTCTCTCACTCTCAGGTGTGCAGTTAAGTTGGTCATGTTCGCTCTTTTTGTTGAGATGGTTTTAGAATAAACCCGGCACACCGGCTCGTCCACATTACTGGGCTGCCCTCTGTCATTTGGTTTAAATCCAAAACACTCCCACACAGGGGCCGTGGTGTTTGGTTCCCTGTCTTTCTCTTACGCTCTTTCCCTCCGTTCATTACACTAATGAATCAACTCACCGGGCTGCAGACGATGCACGGCAGTGAACGCTCTTGTCGTCCAGTCTCTTTGGTGGAGAGAGACGAGGAAAACAAACGCACATGAATATGACAATTTAATTGCGGCCGGAAAAAAGTTACTGTCTCCCTTTTAATTTACCGTGCAATTAACCGACTTATCGTATATTGCGACAGGCCTATACAGAGAAATGATCAGAGGTTGCTGTGGCTGTTCCTCGTGAAGGATCCCAATGGGGCACAAACCAGTCTTCACTTTGTGCAAAAATACATTTCATTTTTTTGTGATAAAAAATGGAAAATTGGCACAGTGTGATGATACAATATAATATCATGATACTATGCTGTACTGATCCTGCTCCTGACAGCACTCCAGTTGTTGTGTCACATCATAAATTATATTTTGTTTTAAATTAAATTCATGTGGTAAATGATAAAGAAATAAAGTGGAGAGAAACACTGAACATGCTTCATAACAGGAAGGTTTCACTTGAGCATTCCTTCATTTCATACAGGAGGCTGGAGGATGCACTGTGTCATCCAGTGTGTGTGTCTGTGTGTGTGTGTGTGTGTGTGTGTGTGTCACATGTGACGCACACACACACACACACAGGCAGAGCGAGGCAGCTCTAAGTGTGCAGCTACAGTAGCCTGTGAGTCACGCTGCCTGTCCGTCCTCCATGACAGTTAATGAGCTGTGGCTCCTTCCTCCTCTCCGTCTTTTTCTGCTGCGCCCCCGTCTTCTGTCTTTATTGGAGAGCTATAAAGCAAAGTGTCTTCTCCTCTCCTCTTCTCCTTCCATCCTTCCCTCCTGCTCTGGATGCTTATTACATGAGCTGCTGTGGCAGAGAGGAGGCAGAGAAGCAGGAGGAGGAGGTTTTTTGGGGGGTATTAACTTCTCCTCCTCCTCCTCAGTTTTTTTGCATCACGCGCTGCGAGGGACGTCAAGAGAAGACAAATTATGATATCCTTGCGCTCGCCTCCCTCCTGCCGCGGAGCGAGAGGACTTTGAAGGAGGGATTTTGAACAAAGCCAGGATGCAGAGGAAACGTGTCAGAGGACTTGAGTAAGGCCTGAAAAGCCATTTGGAGGAAAAACAGAGTGATAATGTAATACCAGCTGGTTTATGGATAAACCCTCTGATGCACTCAGATGTCTCTGAGCTGCTGCTCATTGGCTCTGTGCAGCCTGTAGACATCAGGCCCATACAGTCAGGTGGTCCAGCTGCCAGCGTTATACACCAGGAAGCTTCATCTATCTTCACGTGCCTTTAGTTTGTCTCAGCTCTTGTGCCGCCAAATATTGGGAACTTTAGAGCTGTTCAGAAAAATGAGCTCAATATGTAACTGGTGTCATGAAAGGAGCTTTTTTAAAATGAAGGTTTCAGACTGTGACTCCAAAATGTGTTTAAGCCTTGTTCAAACATACTGTCAACATGTCCACATAATAAAGTGCAGGTACAATGTGTCAAGAGATGTACAGTGCGTACAGTTTTGTCTGGCGGCTGGGTTGGTGGCTCCACATGATGTGGTTGTTGTAATCATGAGGAAATATAGTTTCAGGCAGTAACAGGAGACGTGTCTCTGCAGCAGGGAGGGAAACAATATGCTGCTGGATAAGATCCTCTGAATCCTCTGGTCTGTGCAGCTCCTGGCACACAAACTGTTTTGATATTTTGATCATTCATGCACATGAATGTCATTTTTCAAACTGGTAATTTGTTCCCACAAATTAATCTGGCACCTTTGTTGTTTCAAATCTCAGAGGGACCTCGCTGAATAATCAGCTAAGCTGTTTCTCCACAGTTTCCTCATCACTTTCTGCAGCAGGTTTATCGTGGTGCTGCAGCAGGAAACACAATAAGTTTCACTGCAAACCCTTTTATCTGCTGCTTTTTAAAGAATCTAAACCTAAAAATAATGAAGCTTACAAATAGCAATGCACCTGGAAATGGGTTTCTCAGTTCTCTGTGGAGAGAACGGAGGTTTGTTAGGAGCGCAGCGGTAATCTAATAAACTACAGGAAATGGGAACGATGAGATTGTTTGGAAAACCACAAATGGTATTTTAGATGTAATGTATCTGGAATCCATTTAATCAGTTCACGCTGCTCTCCTTCCACCATATTTAATAACTTTATCATCATTTCATGTCGTACAGTAACTTCTGATGGCTACCCAGCACCCGGCATTCATATTCAGGTCTAATTAGGCTCCTGACTTGGCTGCATGGCTGAGACAGTGAAGGCTGTCGTGATTTCACAAATCTCCACCCCTAAAAACATAGTTGTGAATCTGTAGGAGCTTCTTGAAGCCCAGAGCTGCTGGACGTGGCTCCATCAGCCTCAGCTTCACCTCTTAAACTCAAACCATGATCAGTGGAAGAGAGATCTCTGGGTAATGTAGTCAGTCACTGCTTTTTGGGCTCGTTTGAATGTGTTCTAGATGAAACCCTTGTGATATAAAAGGGTTCTTGGTAGCACCACCTGGATGGGTTATTGGCAACCACAGAAGATGGAAATGTGCTGGATGAAACGTCAGCAGAGGGTTCTGGTTGGAACCATTACACCTTAGAAAAGATCTCCATAGATCCTCTCTTATGTTGCTTTTCCACCAACATGGAACTGGTTCTGTTCTGGTTCCTGCATCTAATGTTGAACCGTTGAGAGTCAAACAAACAACAGCAGGTTTTCCTTCACCTGAAGTGACGACAGGCAGAAGAAGTGAAGTGAGAAATGTCAGACCTTGTGCAGTTGTCTCATTAACAGCTGTTCTTAAAACATAATGTCTGTAACAGCAGGTGATCAGTGTGATCATGACTTTGCTTTTACTGTTTACTTCTGTTGTGCCACACCCTCCGTTGAGGACTCACCCTTGATCACAATGGTTCTGATCCAAACTGGTTCAGTTGATAGCACCAAAGATCCAAGAGTCCTGAACAGAACTGGTTCATGGAAAATAAAAGTGGTGAGAGAGGGTTCTGGGTGGAACCTTTCACAGGTTGAAGTTCTGCCATAATCACAAAGCTTTCTCCTTTGGTGACGAGCTAGAGACGATGGCACCTCTATTTCTGATAGTGTGAGAGAGGCTCAGTGGTGTCAGACTTTACTGACCTCCATGGTTGAAGCATCAGTTATTGTTCACCTGTGAGGTACCTGACACCTCATTCAGCTGTCTGTCTATAACTACAGTCTCATGTCATCTGCAGCCTGTGTCTTTTGTTGCTCTGGAAACAAACCTGGTTGATTTAATATGTGTAAGTTTTTATTTTTCCTCCGTCTCCCTCCTCCCCTTCCTCACGCAGTCCTGTGAGTAATCTATTGTTTGTTCTAATTAGATGCTGTACATGTAAGTCACGTAGGAGGCACCCGCCTCCGGCTAGCTGTAATGATTTCTCCCCTCTTAACCGTGCATCTTCAACCTTATGATTCTACTCTACGGCTTAACCACAGTTGCGTGCTAGTGAGTGTGTGTGAGTGTGTGTGAATGACTCTCAGATGATATTCCTCCCCAGTGGCCTCTAGCACTCCTCCGACTGTGACAGGGAGAGTAATTGGCCATCAAAATAATCCAGACCCCTTCCTTCATTCGCAGCTCGCTGCCGGCCAACAGAATTAGACACTGAATTTAGCCAGGGACATTAAACACAATCTGTGTGTGTGTGTGTGTGTGTGTGTGTGTGTTTGACCTTAACTTGACAGTGTATGAGAATGTGATGGTAATCCAGCCCAGTGTTAAAGACACTCAGGCTTTGATGGAGAATAAATGTAATGAGATTACAGTAATCACATTACAGGAGTTTAGTCAAAGTTTGAATGCAGTGAGACGTGATTATTTCACACACAAACAGCAGATAGTAAAAATAATAATACATTACTAGAGTTGTGTTTGTACAGGAGCGTATAGCAGTGACTCATTAGACTGAGGCTGAGCCTGGAAACACTGAGTGTGAACAGAAGCACTGTGTTCATGTGTTTTTATGCACTGGAGGTTCACTGATCTGTGCACACTGTGGATTAAGTGGATATTAGTTTACAAAGAAATGGATTGAGTGTTTTTATTGGTGCCACGCTTCAGCTCGGCCTCGTTAACATTCAGAGCAGCGCTCCTACCTGAGGAGAAATAACACTCAGATATTCAGAGAGGTTTTGTGAACAAGGTCGAAGTAAAAAGAGCAGCGTTTTTGAAAGAGACGTCAACAGGTGGAGACGGCTTCAAGGACTCTAAAACCACTCCACTTATTTCATAAAAAGATGTCTGAAAAGTGTTTCGTTAACTTTAGATTCCATCTTCAGTTTAAAGTTCAGCAAACAGAAAAAAAGTCCATGTCAGCACCAGCTGAGTCGGGCTGTAGCCTGGAGGTCTGGTACCCTGATCACAAACTCAACCTTGAAGGAGGTTCATGTTCGGATCTTAGTTTGATGGCAGGTAGAAGCTCTCACAGATTTACTTTGAGAAAACTAAGTGGACTCCAGAGACACCAGATGATCTGTGTTCAAACTGCAGGAGGTGCAAAGCAAACAGGGACATCCTGCACAGGTAAACTGGAATGAAGTCTGTCCTGATTTTGTAGTTTTTGTACCAGTGATTTACAGACGTACCTCCACCATGATGAAGCTTGTATGTTTGATTTATTTGTTTGTAGGGTCAGACGCACCAAACCACGGTGATAGAACTAGTAGCCACAAAGGCCGATTGGTGCATCGCCTCGCGCTGCTGTGTCTCAGCCAAAAAGTTGCCCCTGAACACACCACAAAGACTCCAGCTCACGTCCAATCAGCTCGTCTGTTCTGCTCCTGCTGAGACGAAATAAGTCTCCACAGCAGCAGACGGCGGTCATCTGTATCCATGGGGTGGCAGTAGCCCAGTCCATAGGGACTTGGGTTGGGAACCGGAGGGTCGCCTGTTCAAGTCCCCGTCCGGACCAAAAATATGGAGCGTGGACTGGTGGCTGGAGAGGTGCCAGTTCACCTCCTGGGCACTGCCGAGGTGCCCCTGAGCAAGGCACCGAACCACCCAACCACTCGGGACGCCTCACCAAGGGCAGCCCCCTCACTCTGACATCTCTCCACTGTGTGCATGTATAGGTCCTGTTTGTGCATGTGTGTGTTCAGACCTGTGTGTAATTGACAACAGAGTGAAAAATTGAATTTCCCCTCAGGGGGATTAATAAAGTATATAAAATTAAAATTAAAAATTTAATTTAAAAAATCACCAGGAAGAGCGTCTTGATGCTAGTTAGCCAGTTAGCACATGAACAACACAATCAGAGCATATTTACCGTGCGCCAGTGAACAATAACACAAACCATCAGGAAACGTTTCTGCTAAAGAGAAAAATAATCTGACCTGATGGAACAACATGGTTTGGTCTCACTCCCTCTGGACTTTAGCTCCTCCTTTACTCACTGATGCTGAGCTCAGCTGACAGTCAGAGGGAGGTCATTCACCGACGGGCTCCTGATGTCGATCCAACATGCTGAATCAGCTTTGAAAAAGCCAATGGACGGCCAACAAGGCCCAATGGTGTGTGACACACAGGCGTTTACCGACGGCCCGTCATTGACCAACGGTCTACCGTCAACTACCGTGTGTCAGGGCCTTTACACTTCCTCTAGATGTGTCTGCTCTAAACAGAAGGGTTTGGGTGGAGGTGTGTTTTGGGATTGAACCACGGCCACTTGGATCTTAGAGATCTTAGAGGTGTTGGCTCCTCTCTGTAACTAGTGTTCGTCCATGTTAGTCGTGCAGTCTGCAGGTTCACTGACTCTCTGTCACCATCAAAGAAGAGTTTAGAGGTTACTCTGTGATTCAGCTCTTAAAGTCAATATCTTGTCCACTGGCTGACAGAGATGAGAGGCCGTCTGTCCGTCTGGCCGTCCTCCACGCTCCTCACTTCAGCTCCACTCCTGCCGTCCAGTAATCACATTTGTGTTTGTACAAGCTGGTAATGCAGTGAATCGATGGCGCGGCTGCTAAAGGCCTGAATGCTATTTACTTCCTCTTTCATGTGAAACAACCTTGAACGCAGCGTCTCATCTCTGACAGCAGAGAGACGGGACTATCTCTGTCATTATGAATTCCTTTGAAATGACGCTGTGTGTTTATTGATATCGCCTCAGTTTGACCGACAGCGCTTTTCAAACCTCACAGGCGACGTGAAATTGATTCCCTGGTTTCTTAAGTCGTAATGAAGTGTTTACACATCTTCCTTCTCACACACTCTCGAACAAACGGGCTGCTGTTGTGTGGGGCAGTCGGACGCTGTCGGAGTGTTTAAGTCCAGAGCAGAGACTCATTTATTCAGCATGGCCTCACAGCCGGCGCTGGAACACACCTCACACACACACACACACACACACACACACACACACACAGGCACACACCTCGCACACAAACACACGCACACATTCTTTGGCTTTGTTTACTTCCTGCAGTCTGTCAACAACTTGATTCAGCTTTACTCATCTCTGCTGCTTTCATATCCACTCACACACAGGGACTGAAACACACACACACACACACACACACACACACACACACACTCTACCTTTAGTTCAGTCAGCACACACAACATGAAATAAAAGGTTAAACTGATTTCAAAGAACCAATTAGAATTAAATTATAGTTGTTTATTTGAGGCCCAAACACAGAGCAGAGAGATTCAGTCACATTTGGCTCGTTAGCGCCCCCTAAATTAAAGCCCCACTTTAAAGCTGACGTACATGACTGATATTCAGGCACATGTTACATCTCCAAATGGAAAAAGGTCTTTATGAGGAAGTGAAGTTGTTCTTCCAAGAATGGTGAATGCATGACCCGCCTCCTCTCCCTCTGATTGGCTACTCTTTACCTTCATTGGTTGTGTTGGCGTTAGGACTGAGACTGGTCAGAGTTATTGTCAGGATATCAGGGTCAGTCAATCAGAGGCAGAGTAATGCAGAATAGGGCGGCTCATGCCTTCACTATCGCAGGAAAAACTCATTCTCTAGAAGCTGTACCCGAAACTCAACAGGAAGTCAGCCATTTTGAATCTACAGTGCATTTTTTGCCATTTACAGCCACTGACTTTGACTCCTTCTAAAGATTTAATGAGGTTGACTTCAGTGTGGGTCAGTACGGTCTTCAGACCTGATGAAAAGTTGTTAAAATTGTGAGTTTAATGGAGGGATGTTGCCGTGGCGTGGCGGCTGTTTGGCAAATGTCACCATGAAACAGGAAGAAGTTGTAACTGGAATGCACTCTGGACATGCAGACCCTTACAGACACTATGTCACACAGACCAAAGGGTGACCTCGCTGACATGACTCACATTCATAGTGCCACCTACTGGCAACAAGAAGTTACAGGTTCCTCGCAGGTTAATCTGAACCATCTCAACTTTGGTCTTTGTGCTGCCCTGAAACAGGAAGTTACTCAAGCTTGATAAGAGTAAAGGCCTGACGACATCTACGTGACAATATTGACTCAGTTACAGCGCCACCTACTGACAACAGGAAGTCAGCCTTATATGACAAATGTACATTGTGTGTTAACACTCGACACCTGGCAACATGATTCATGTTTAGCGTGTGTTCTCTAGTGCCTCACAGTGGACACAGGAAATGGTGCGAAATTTGCAATAGGTCATTTTCAGTGCCACAAACTCAACTCAGGAAATGACACCTGTCTTGTGCACGCAGTGTTTGATGGTTGTGGAAATGCACAGCCATGCCAACCAGCATCCTGCCCTTACCACCGACCTGCAGGAAGGTGTGAGGGTCCGTTCATCGCTGTGGTTTTAATTAACTGTTGGACCAAAATTTCAGAAGTCTGTATCTCTGCCCAGAGGAGAGGGTTTCAGATGGTCTGGTTCCACACGCCCACATGTCCAAATATGTTCATCAGCTCACATCAGTCTGGTGTCGGGCTTATTGTTAGATGTTTTCAGGCCAGTCAGAGTTATGGAGGAGAGCAATGGTCACCAACAGGCTGCAAGCATGGATGAGTTTGATATAACAGACATTAATGTAAAAGCTGCATGAATCACTGTCTGTTGTCGGATCAAATGAGTGTGTGCTCATTGTGTTGTACTTACAGCTGCAGATTTGGTTCTTTAAATAAAACAATCTGATGAACCCACAATGATCCTTGCGGACAGACAGAGACCAGCTGTTTTTCAGTGGAGCTGGTGGAGCCCCAACCAGAGCTAAAAGAAAGATATCAGACTGACACTCATCAGTTGGACAAACTCTTTTTTTTTAAGATATTTTTTGGGGCATTTTTAACTTTATTTGATTGGACAGACAAGAGTGAAAGGGGGAGAGAGAGAGGGAGTGACATGCAGCAAAGGGCCACAGGCTGGAGTCGAATCCGGGCCGCTGCGGCAACAGCCTTGTACGTGGGGCGCCT